>NC_139033.1:75530130-75761598 GCF_964662115.1 Mustela nivalis | reverse complement strand
ACAAAGAAGTTGAAGGTTTGAACTTTATGATCAAGAAGGAGGCCAGAATAGCTAAGTCTATAGAATTTTTAAAAATTACATTTATTTATTTTAAAATAATGCTTCCATAAAAATTTCCCTTCCTCACCAGCACTTCCTGGGGACAAGTTCTAAGACTGCCTTGTCAAATAACAGCATGCTGATGTTTATTTTCTCTTCACACCCAAGCGTGCCCGCTGTTAAAATTAACAGGTGTTATGACGGGAAGTTGAGATGGTAATAAAAGTCCTACCATGCACATTTGAACCATTCTGCCCATTTTTCTCCAGAATGAGCTAGCTGTGCTTCCTGCTTGTTCTCTCAGTTCAAGCCCTGATTAAAGCTCGTCACTTGCACCAGAGAAATATGAATGGCCCAGGGCAGCACGTGATTCTTGGCACACGACATTCTGCACTCAGCCCAAGTAAACCGTGTAGAAAATGGCTTAAATGGTGCATAACACGTCCATGAACCGGACCTATAAATACTTAAAATAGTTGAGTGCTATTCTTGTACAACTGCAGAGACTTCAAGTTCAAATGCTCAGTTTAGTGTTCTCTAAATGACTGTGTCCCAGGAGCCTCTTTCTCTCACTCTGAAAATCAGCTCTGTCTGCTGACTGGAACTGGACTCTTTGTCTCTCCGACCAGGGTCGGCCAAGGCTTGGTTTGAATCCAGACAGTTCGCGTTTAGAATGCGGCTTTAGAATTCCAATACCATCGTTCAAAAAGAACATGTGGAAAATGAAACAAGATGGGATCAGGAGGGAGACAAAACTTAAGAGGCTCTTAATCTCACAAAACAAACTGAGAGTTGCTGGGGGTGGGGTAGGTGAGGGAGAGGGTGGTGGGGTTATGGACATTGGGGAGGGTATGTGCTATGGTGAGTGCTGTGAAGTGTGTAAATCTGGCGATTCACAGACCTGTACCCCTGGGGCTAATAATACATTATATGTTAATTTAAAAAATTAAAAAAAAAAGAACATGTGGAAATCACTAATGTCTGATGCACTGATATGAAAAAGGCAGTGTGTCACTACGTTCCAGGATTCACATTTGGGGAAAGGAAATGATTCTGAAGAGGGAACAGTCACTTGTCCTTTAATGGTCTTTGGCTGAAGACTCTTGAATTAGTGAAATTTAACCCATGGCATTGTGAGTTAGAAAATCAGGATCCCTAGTGCTATTTTGAGTCGGGCCTTTGAAGTTCCCTGAACTGTGGTGTCTGCTTGTCTTTAAAAATGGCTACAATCTCTTTCGGAGGGGATCAGTGTGGAAGACTTCTAAAATATTTAAGCTTCTTAAGCAAAAAGGACTAGATGAGGACAAGGATTATCATTATTATTTCATTCACTAGATTTCAGGCTAGAGCCTTAACAATATCATGTAGGGCCTCAAACATAATTAAAAACATGATAGAACTGAAGTGAATGCCCACGGAATTTATGGCACACTGATGACAATAAAATGGATTTTAGGAAGGAAAAACCTTGTCCAGGCTGGATGTTGAAACACTTCAGACCCCCACACCCCCCGCCTTTTTTTCTTTTTTAAACTTGTCTCTATACAGATAGAGAATTAATTCAGTTTCAGAACAAGTTTATTCTTAAAACACGAGAAGCCTATCTTTCCCACAATGCCCTCTGTCATGGCAGTTAAGTACAAGACCAGTGTACCCGTCCCCGAATGCAATAAATTCACCTATAGGGCCACTGTGCCAATGCCTGCCGACAAGTCCCTTTAGGGGAATGTTTCTAACCCCATCACTAGTATCGAGCCATCACAGCCCTATTCTTTCTCTTTTTATGTATAAGGACAGCAGCTAGGGGAAAGCCCCATTGATCATCCTGCGCTTTTGTGTTCAAGTCCCGGTTTTATTCCTTTATGCTATCTTTACCAAAGAGTTGACAAAAGTAATTGTTGTCCCTTAAAATCACTTGCTGGTCTCCAGTGTCACCCCAGCATGACCTTCTCCACCTGCAGGCTCCAGCGAGCCATTCCCCAGAAGGACGCGGCTTCTCCTGGATGGGCGAGGGGCTGCACTCGGTGCTGCTGCACTTTATTCAGAGCTCCCTGGTTTGCGGGCTCTGTTTGGTGCCTCATCCCACAGCTCTGACTCCACCCATTACCCTGTATCTCCCTCTAGTCTGTATTTCCAACCTTTGGGAGCAGCCAATTTCTGAACCTGTCCTGCTTGTCACTTCCACCATCTATGATCTCAATCTGTCATTTTGGTTTCAGATTACTTTTGCTCCCATCCCTAATTCCATCTGATTTTCACATTTGCATTTTCAGCTCTGCCTCCCACCTGTCACCTGGCGTTCAGGACCCGGCACGGGGACCTGTGTGTCTCGATGTGCAAACAGAACAAACCCAGAGCTGACCATGGGCAGGAGTCTCACCTGAGCAGGGTCCACATCATTGAGCATGACCACAGACGTGCAGTGATAATCCAGGACCAGTCTCCAGAAGTCTTTCACTGTGTTTGGCAAAGGATGCTGCGTCACTATGAAAGCTGAAGGCTGTTTATAACTCTGCAAACACAAACAAGAAAGGTCCAGATATTACCCAGGAACACAGAAGGGGAGGAAGCTTTGGTTATCTTGTGCATGTGGAAATTTGTGACACAGAATTCTGGGCACATTTAACAACAGATGAATCACAGCACCCCTGTCCACACCCAAACAGACTAAATATAGACTGATCTGCGGAATAGTAATGATAAAGTATGATCTGCAGAATAGTAATGATAAAGTATTCTCACTTTGACACCAGAAAAACTTAATAAGTAGCCCTTAGAAATTTTTTGATGTATCTGCTAGAAAGGCAATATCAGCCCTGTGAGTAAGCATTTTAATGGAGAAAACGTAATTTCTTTAAAAAGATTTTATTTATTTATTTGATAGACAGAGATCACAAGTAGGCAGAGAGAGAGAGAGAGAGAGAGAGAGAGAGAGAGAGAGAAAGGAAGCAGGCTCCCTGCTGAGCAGAGAGCCCGATATGGGGCTTGATCCCAGGACCCCGAAATCATGACCTGAGCCGAAGGCAGAGACTTTAACCCACTGAGCCACCCAGGTGTCCCGAGAAAATGTAATTTTACAAAGTACGTACGATGAAAATACTTCTGTCTTTCCTAAAATTTGTTTGAGGGTCATTTATAGGGGTGACAGTGTTACTCATTCCGGCCACAGAAGGATATACAAGCTTTTTACATCTCTGGAGAGCTTCAAGTAAATTTAAGTACCTTTTTACTGATACCACACCAACAGAATTTGAGTTGCTGTATTAGCCCTGAAAATATCCATTTACTTTTCCCATCAATCGAACAGCAAATGTTCATTCAGTTAGAAGTAAACAGACTGACAGGAAGTAATGAGTTGTGTGCTATCTGTCCTGACAGACCATTTTTCCCCCCCGTGTTAATTACTGCCTAAATTAGGAGGACAGGGAATAAAAATAATGCTGCGAACCATATTATCCCACTTCACTGCCTTAGGGACTTAATAGCTGTCTCTCGCTCTCCGGCCTGCGGGTTAAAAATTTAAGTGCTCAGAGAGTCCCTGGGACATGTTTCATTTATCAATACCTCCCGACTGGTGGCCTTCGAGAGCCTGAGATCATCCGCCCTGACGCAGAAACGTTGGTGGCATCTGGTACGCGCTTTGCGTGGAAGATGGTTTGTGCTTAAGAAAACCAACAAGGGGAGCCTGGGTGGCTCAGTGGGTTAAAGCCTCTGCCTTCAGCTGGAGTCATGCATGATCCCAGGGTCCTTGGGATGGAGCCCCACATTTGGGCTCTCTGCTCAGCAGGGAGCCTGCTTCCCCCTCTCTCTCTGCCTGGCTCTCTGCCTACTTATGATCTCTGTCTGTCAAATAAATAAATAAAATCTTTGAAAAAAAGAAAAAAGAAAACCAACAAACAGGGGAGGGAAGAGGAAGGGCTCCCTATTTCCTTCGGGGCAAGGTGGGGGCAGGGCCCCCGGGCTTACGTCCATGAGCGCGGCGTTGATGTAGTTGCTACTCTCCCCGTCGATAGTGATGAGGAAGGGCAGGCAGCGGTCTGGGGGCAGGATGTCCATGCAGCGGTTCTTCTCGTGGTTCCGTGGCAGCAGCGCAATGCTGCAGTCTTCCACGCGCAGCGTGGGCGTCACCATGTTCAGGGTCTGTGCAACAGCATGCGACCACAGGGGTCACCGTCTCACCTTCGCACTTGGGCAGATCTGAGTGTCCTCAGCCGCCGCCTGAAGGGGGCTCCCTGTCCCCCACCCCCACACACTCAGCCTCCCACCCCCATGCAGTGCCCTTTCCTCTCCCCTGGATTTTGTCCACAGACAGCGCCCATCACATGCAAGGGCCCTCAGGGATCTGGAGGATTGGATCACATGTCATCCGGTCTGAGGAGGGCTGCAATTCTGTCTGGGTGCTTGGGAGGAAGAGGTTGGATAGGGTGTAACTTAGAGCCAGGTACACTTAGACCGCCCACCGAATAGGGTGAGTGCCCCTTGCTGGGTCTGGCTGCACCCACGTTGCACTGTCCAGCTGCCTGCAAAGGGGTTTATGGCTCTGCTAGACCAGTGGCTCTCAACCAGGTCCCTTTGCTCCCAGGGCCCCCAAACCATGTCCGCACAGAGTTTTGGTTGTCGCTACTGGTGTGGTGGAGGTCTCCCAGCACCCAGTGAGTAGAAGCCAGGGTGACATTAAACATCCTACAGGATCATACCCACAGCCAAGAAGCAGCCGGCCCAAAATGTCAGTAATGCCGAGGCTGATAAGCTCTGTATGGACTCAGGGGTTCCAGGGCTGACTTCGAGAGACTTCTGAAGGAGCAAAGTCTCAGCCAGCTGCCTCTCCCTTTCGCACCACTTACCCGGAACTCCTCTTTAATCTGGCTGGAGTTAGTCTGCGGATCCAGTTTGTTCATGTCATAATACAGAGACCGAACTTGGGAAGCAGGGACCGAGGTGTCTCCACAAAGACAGGCTTCCAGGATGGCATCATGGATAAACACATACTGTTCCTGGAGAAGCAGAGGGCATGAGTTAGTAACAGAGAAACCAGGTGGGTTGCGAGAACTAGGGAAGGGCAGACAGCCCCTTGTAAAGACATGAGAACGGGATAGTGGTCCGTCAGGGACAATCCACTCCCGCCACAGTGAAACCATGTAGGAGGACTTGACCGTGGTGAGGGGGGGATCCCGCTGAAGCCCACGTGGGATGGCTGGCATGTACCCTAACTGGTTACGCGTGCAGCGCGAGCTGGCAGGTATCCTAACTGGTTACACGCAGAGCGCAACAGGAGGAAGGGACACCCGGGCTCAGCGCAGAAGCATGAAACAGACTGATGAAAGCCACGCGGATGCTGACAAATCCCAGGGCAAGCTCTGTCATGCTACAGTAGCTGTGGCTTATACCTCTGTCATTCTGCGCCCACGAGTTTGGGACTCAGGTGAGGAGAGGAGCAGAATCTCCTGTCTCTCCTGCAAAGAGGTATTTGCTAACCAAATCAACAGTGCAAAGAACGTCCAGGGAAACTTGACATCACTATGAAAATAAATAGTTCCAAGCACTTAAAACTACTTCTTTTGAAGCATCAATGTGACAGTTACCACAGTCCTTATGGGTCCAGGGAAGAGCTCTTGCCTGTGGGCGCTAGTCCACGGCTTACAAAAACAAAAGGGCCCTCTTCTGAACTGGCGCAGACTTTTACAATTAATCAATAAAGTTTTACCATATTTATTATTGATCTTTAATTATATGAGATGCAAAAGGAGTCTAATTACTTTTTACTTTAATTTATATAAATTATGAGGACTCTTAATTCTCAAAAGGAGTCTAGTCCTTAGAAACAGAGCAAGCAGGAAAGGGGATGTGACAACATTTGATCGGTTGTAAAATACATTAAAAAATACATTACTATCATTATCATCTTTAAAGCAAAGAATCCCTACTCTAGAGAAAAGATGATGGAAGTGTTTAGAGTTCCTGCTATTTTTATTTAAGTTATTTGAAAACGGAATTTGGTTTTTATAAACTTGAAACCAGTGGCTTTTGTAAACTTTAATGCAAAATCTAAATGGGAAAGATTCTTTAGTCTGCAATCTGCTTTCTTTTTTTTTAAAAAAAGATTTTATTTATTTATTTGAGAGAGGGCACATGTGTGGGAGCATGGGTGGGGGGGACGGGCAGAGGGAGAGGGAGAAGCAGAGTCCCCACTGAGCAGAGAACCTGACCCCAGGGGGGCTTGATTCCAGGACCCTGAGATCATAACCTGAGCCGAAAGCAGCTGCTTAACGGATTAAGCCACACAGGCATCCCTTCATTCTGTTTTATGAATCATTTTTCCTAGGTGGTGGATATAATGCCTACTTAAAACAAGCAAATATTAAGTAAAAATATGAATTTTGGGGGGGCAGGATGTAATTTTATTTTTTTCTCAAACACTTAAATTCCTGAAACACTTTGAATTCTGATCTATAGAAGTACTAGTCAGTACGGACTATTTCTACAAAATGAGCAAATTCCCATGATGCCAAGCCACTGGGCAGAATTTGTAGGGACAGTAGGAAAAGAACCAAGTGTACAGAGATTAGCCTTAAGCCACTTGGCAAACACCTCGCTATTCTTAGGAGTCGTCTTGCTCTGGTAAGTTACTAGCTAGTTTAAACTTAAAAAAAAGAAAAGAAAAGAAAAGAAAATAGCACCAAATCCCTGAAAGCTTAACATAGAGACTCTACAGGGGCCCTTGGTACAAAAGCATGGGTAAATTTAGGTTCCTGGCTGCAGATTCTGTGACCTGGGAGACCTGGCCTTTTTTTGTTTATGAAAGGAGAAGAGAAAGAAGTGGGGGAGGGAGGAAGAAGGAGAGAGAGATTGCCAGGTTTATCACTTTTTCTTCTGGGGAGTTTTGAAGAGAGAATTGTCAGTGTTTCTTCCCCATGTGGCTCTGGGAGGTGGGGCGTGGGGGGCGCGGGGGACCAAGCCCGAGGTTGGGCGGGGAGCAGGACTACCTCTGTCTGCACCATGTTCACCCTCCGAGACCGCAGCTCCCGCACGCAGTTGTAGATGTCAACCACGCCTTCCCTTTCCGCCATGTCCAACATGATATCAATCACGATGAAACAGCCGGTCCTCCCTGCGCCGGCACTGGGTGAAAAGAGGGCTCTGTCAGCTGAGGAAAAAGGACCCCTGTGCTTCTGCTTCTTTTACATCCTTGCTATGGTGAGAGTCCGATCCCATAACATGAACCATTCTGAAGCGTGTCGTTCAGTGCCATTCAGCACCTTCACAATGTGGTGCAACCATCACCTCTATTGCGTTCCAAAATACTGTCATCGCTCCAAAAGAGCCCGTACCCTCCGTGTCCTACAGAGCTCCTTTTGAGAGCCTCTGGGTGCTCCACTTACCTGCAGTGCACCACCAGCGGGCCTGCGTTGGGCGGGCTCTTGGATTTGACCTGCCGGACGAACCCCAGCAGCCCTGTGGCATGATAGGGGACCCCATGATCCGGCCAACCAGTGAAGTGAAACTGTCTGATCTCCCGGATTTCATGAACACCTCTCTGCCATCGATCGGTGAGCAGGGCAAGGAAGAGAACAAAGCAAAATAAATGATGAGCAACTATGAGAAGGTCAAGTACACTGAAACAGTCAGTAAGCCTAAGGCTAGGAAGCTTGGCTTTGCTGGGAGAAGGTCGTTCTTAGATTTAACACACACTTGGGAAGCCTTATTCCAGGTGGGAAGCTGGTGATGGGGGTGCAAGGTGGGGGGAACGTTTGAGGGAAAATGCTAATTTACAGGTGCAACTATAGCAAATGAGTGCATCTCCGATTCCTCGAAATTCCTTTCTACAAAGTAGGCTCTAACAGCTTGTATGTCACTTAGAGCCTGTGGTGTGAAGTGCAAGTCCACAGAGATAGAGAGGCATAGAAGAGGGACCTGAAGGAATTCAAGGGTATTTGTAGGTTCGAGACCAGCCTCTGAAATGCAGGAGGAACCTGGTTGAGCTCTTCTGTATTCTGGTACCTTCTCACACCAGGCACTCGAGCAGAGCACACGCTGTGCGTGCACAGAGAATGTCCCTGGAAGAATGAATGAGGACCGCTTTCCAACTAGAGAGGCCAGAGAAGGAATTTTCATTTGTGCCTCAAGTTTGTTGGGCTTCTCTTTCTAATATGGATAAACATTAACTCCATTCAGCCAATCACCAACCACCGGAGTGAAGGCAATGCTGCAAACATGACTCTAGATGCTGCGGACACAGAGCTATGAGATAGTGTTTCCTGTCTTCAAGTTGCCAAAATGGTGGGCTTGTGGCAAAGAGTCAGGGCAGCAAATGTCTACCATGGATATCAAGAGTGATTTCCCTGGAATTCTGTTAGATCAGCAAGTTGAAGAGGAAGGGCTGCCTCCCTCCTGAACAGAAGGAAAAAAACTTGAAGGGCTTTTTTTTTTTTTTTTTTTTTTTTTATTTACTCTCGTTTTGAAAAGAATAAAGTTGATTTATATCCATCAGTTTTTTTCTGTGAACCTATGTATTAAGTCTGTGTTGTAAAACAGAAATCTGTTTTGGAGAAAACATTACTTCCAAAATCAAGGAGGGATTTGTAAACCTGGGATCAAATTTGGCTTTTTTCTTTCTCTTATTTAGTGACCGCTTACTGAATACCAGCTCTGTGTTGGGCCCTGAGTCTGGTTTTATTCTATCTTAATATTAAATACCCACGAACCCTGTCACATTCGCTATTGGCCATTGTTCACATATACTTAGTTAAGCAAAGAAGAAATGCAGATTTTTTTAAAAGAAATTCAGAATATTTAATGTTTCGAGAAAGACTAAAAGATGCAATAATTAGTTGTGTGTGTGTGTGTATGTGTGTTTTTTTTTAAAGATTTTATTTATTTATTTGACCGAGAGAGAGAGGCAAGCTGAAGGAGGGTTGGCGGGAGAAGCAGGCTCCCCACTGAGTAGAGAGCCTGATGCAGGAGCTTGATCCCAGAACCCTGGGATCATGACCTGAGCCAAAGGCAGACACTTAACCATCTGAGCCACCCAGGCGCCCTGCAAATAATTACAGATTTTAAGATAAGACTTGTGTGCTATCAAGGTGTTAATATGTCTTCGTTTAATAACCCATAAATTCTGAAGCTTAATTTCTTTTTGAAAATCATGCTATTCTTTAATGGAGTTTAAGTATTAAGGAATTAAGCCATCAGGGATTCAGAAATGGTAATCCACACTGTTGTCTACTAACTATGCTCTGTGACTCCAGAGAAATTTTACTCAGTGGTTAGGAGTCCACATCTCTTATTACTTAAACCATGGTAACACTTTGGCCAGGCCCAAAGTCTCCACCAGAAGACAAACGGTTGAGCCTGTATCACCCTCCAACCCCCTAGAGAGCTCCCTTGACCTTTACCTATGACTGGGGCAGGGGTGGTTCCATGAAGCGGGAAAGCCTGTCATAAATATTTATTTATTCCCAAGAGGACCAAAGGGCATTTGTTTATTTTTTGAGATCTTCACTTCCTAGCTGTGCTAGATTTTATCTCCAGCATCCTCCAAATCCGGAACTCCAGCCATCAGGAGATGGCCCCCCACTGATCTCTCTTAAGACTCATTTTCTGAGCAAGGTAAATGTCAGTTTCTGGCATGCAGAAAACATGTTCCTAAAATAAGCCTGCACCCTCTAAAATATTCACTATTGACAAGATTAGCAAAGGCAATGGCTTCTGAGCCAACTTTCCTTCCTGCTCATCAATGCGGCAATTTCTCCTTTTACTGTTCTGTAATATATTTTGGGGAAAAAAAATCATTGATGCGATCACTGATTACAGTCCAAATATCCCAACTTGATATCAATTATATTTTTAATTTCCTTTTCACTAGAGCAGGTATTAATGCCACATAAGCAGGTGATATTTCCTTCATTTTCCATGGAAATACAATCGGAAGGAAGAAACCAAGGCATGACAGCACTTAGCTCCAACATCCAACATCTGTGGAATGAATCAATCATCAACTACATGTTCTGCCTTTGAAAGGCAGGCCCACATTCCCACTGCCTCTTCTCTGGCACCTCCTGGGAAAAGAGATTTTGGTAGCTATTGTCAGCTTCCTTTCTGCCAGGATAGTCAGGGATCGATGCACGGGGCAGCCTACACCCATGGAGACTTCCCATGGAGCTCTGTCTTCTTCCAGACATAATGGCAACTTTGTTATTTAAAATCTATCTAGCTTTGAGTCAACGTTTGGGGGAGAAAGAAAAGAAGACCGTCCCATGCCAAAGGAGAGCTCAGCAGTTTCAAATTGCAACATGTCTGCGTGTTTCGCAGAGACGAGACCAAATCCATTTTTCACCTTGGGTCCCTTTGGAGGGACATCCTCTCCAAACAGAACCAGAAGGGCAGGCCTCTCAAAGTATATACTTGACTGTTCTTTCCTTTCTCCTCGAATGAGAAAGTTTAAAACCTACCAGAAGTGATCCACGGAAGTGCTAATGATTTGTGGTCCTTGAAGATTCCAATTGCCCAGTTAGAAAATCACTAACATGTCATTTTGATTTCCCCCAAATCCTTAATAAGCTCCTCATTCTTCCCTTCCCTCCACCGGCTCTTTGCTGGTTGTCTGACGACTAAAATAACTGAGTATTTCAGAAACATTTCTGTGCAGCTGGGAATGTAGGAGAGTACAATAAGAGGTTAAAAAAAGAGCAAAGAAACAAATAAACCCTTCCTTTAGCAACGGAGATGCGTTTTCAGCTTATTAGAGAGCTGACTATTGTTCAAAGAACTCCATGTTTAAGTGATGGCTTTGGATGATTTTTTTTTCCTAAAAAAAAAAATATTGAGGGTCTTTTATCACTATCTGTTTTAATGCACTTATTCATGAGTGCTCTTGCCAAGAGCTATACAAAAATCCTCCACATGTTTTTCTCCAATCCTGCCTAAGAAGAAAAAAAAAAAGACATCAAAGTGTGAGGTTCAGAACTTGAAGAATTGAGTCAACCAGAACTCCACATTCTTTGAAGTCTCCAAGCCTCTTGCCTACTTATTAAAAAAGACAGGCTAACGGAAAAAAAAAATGCTAAATAGTATGAGAAACAGATTAAAATAAACTAAAGTCTTTTCAGCCTTGTGATTCTATGACAAATATGGAATTGAAAACCAGATAGGTAGTTCAAAACATCAGGGTAAATTAGCCAAAAAGCAGTGGCTGCCATCTCCTTGATTTTCCAAAACTCGGCTTGTTAGTCCAAAAGGTGCATTTGGATGTGAGGAAAATGAGAGAGGAAGGCCAAGAGCCAACTGCCCAGCAGTGCACTGCCAGCCCGGGTCCTCCGAGGTGACCTGCTGTTACAGACTGAGTGCAAGCTTTCGCAGAACCCATTTGCCACAAAATTGTTATGTCTGGTGCAGGACTCCGCTATGGGGAATCAGCTCTTGGTGGAAAAGTCTGTGGACCTCCGACACAAAACTGTGTATCCCCTTCATCCAAGGCAAGGTGAGGATCGGAAGGCAGCGTGTTTCTCCCCACGGCCTACCTGTGCCACTTCTCTGGATGGACTGCAGTTTGCTTCACCTCCGGCCCCTCCCTATGTCAGCAGAAAGAGGGGGAATAAGGAAATTCCCTGTTATGCCCTACAGTGCTTCCCAGAGAAGAGGCCCCATCCATGCACATGGGATGAGGCAGAGTCGAGCCACAGCACAGCATTCACGACCCAACACCAGCAGGTACATAGGCTAAAACCAGTATGAGAGTGAGGATGAATGAAAGGACTGGTTCATGCAAGCGCGTCCCGTGTCTACTTCGGTTTCCAGGTAAGTCCCAGCCCCCTGCAAAATCCAACGGGCCTGAAAAGCCTCAAGGGGGAAGAGGGATTCCAGGAGGGGTTAGGACCTGTGTCTCAGCACTGATACGAACTCACCACTGAGAAACCCATATGGACATAGGACATGAAGGACATTTATCAAACTTTGAACAAAGGAAGAGAGATGGGCCGAACAATGTCAACCAGGTTCAACAGAAAAGGGAGAGAGACAGATCGGCCTTTTCTTTTGATTTAGTAGCCACACAGAGATTCCTATGAAATGGGAATGACTCGCTTCAAAGATGGAGCGGAGCTATTATAGAACCGGAGGTAAGATGCAAGGCGGAGGCATCACTAGTTAGAGCCTACCTGCATCCAGGTGCGACCCCACAGAAATTATCCCAGGGAAGTTAATGAGGCTCGTCTCACCAACATTGGACTGTAGCATTTCAAAGTCGTGCGAAACTTACCTTTTCGACAGCGAATGTTCTTATCACGTATTCTGCCAGTAGTTCTGTTTCTATGAGGGTGACTTTAATGTCTTTGTATATCTCTGTGTCATCGGGCCAGTATTTGCAGCATTTGACCTTTGGAAAACAGAAAGGAAATGAAGGGTTTAGGGTGTTTCATTGTTTTGTTTTCTCTTTGGGAGCTCCCCAAATGATGGGTCACAATGAGATTTACAGGAGAAAATTTTTGCACACAAAAGCAAAAGTTAAACTGCACATTTAAGAAGGAGGTTAGGGGCGCCTGGGTGGCTCAGTGGGTTAAAGCCTCTGCCTTCGGCTCAGGTCATGATCCCAGGGTCCTGGAATTGAGCCCTGCATCAGGTTCTCTGCTCACAGGGAGCCTGCTTCCTCCTCTCTCTCTGCCTGCCTCTCTGCCTACTTGTGATCTCTGTCTGTCAAATAAATAAATAAAATCTTTAAAAAAAAAAAAAAAGAAAGAAGGAGGTTAATTTTTAGATCACTTGTGTTTCTTTTCTCACCCCAGAAGAAAACAAAATTTGAGTTCTGAGAATAGTAAAGCCTAAGAAAATCGTCTAAAGTTAACAAGCTGTATTTCTACAGCAAATATCCCAGTTAACTCTGACCATTCATTTCCTGTTTATTCAGGGAAGGGCCTGGAAAAATAAACAATAAAAGGTAGTTCACAACATTTTAGCTTCTCTGAATTTAAAATCCTCCTAGGTTAGAAGTTGCCTGAACATTTTCGAGGAGGCGTGAGCAGGAAATCAGAGCCGACAGTCCAGATTAGAGATTCTTTTCTGAAGAAGGAAGTCACTATGTGGTTTTCCTGAGTTAAAATTACACATTCACTTTAATCTGAGTAAATTCTATATACAAAACTTGGGAAAATATGAGCAGTCTTTCCATATTACCAGAGCCTTTCATTGAAAGATTTTTCAGGTGAAGAAATCTGTCAGACGTGACCCCTCCTGGAAAATTGCTTTTTTTTTTTTTCCCCCCCGCTCCTATAGCTCTTCCAGACCTTCCCTGAAGGAGGGTAGAGCAGGAGGAGGTCGGGCCAGGCCAAGGTGGTGGTCCTTGGGGCTTTGTCCTCAGCCTCTGCTCTTCAGTCCTGCATTCCTGACAGTTCTATCCACTCCCGTTGCTGTTCCTCTGTAGATGGATGACTTCTGTATCTCTGCTCTGGCCCTGGTTCTCCAAGTGCTGAATTCAATTTCTGCTTTGTTCTGTGGGCATTTCCTGTGGAGATCCTTCCAGTACCCCCAAAGACAACACAACTGAAAGAGAATCCTTGATCCCCCATCACCTGGCCTCGTCCGACTCCCTACGT
The DNA here is from genome assembly GCF_964662115.1 of Mustela nivalis. Lineage (NCBI taxonomy): Eukaryota > Metazoa > Chordata > Mammalia > Carnivora > Mustelidae > Mustela > Mustela nivalis. The sequence continues at coordinate 75,747,976 of NC_139033.1, read as the reverse complement.
CAATGACACCATGATTTCTGCAGTTACACAGCACAGAAATTGACGATTCCTTCTCCGAAACCAATTGCCAAGTCTAGGAGTATTTTTCAATGATCTCTCCAATATGTTTTCCAACTTTTTATTCCCTCTGTCACAATCTCAGTTCAGGCTCTGGTATTTCCTGTGTGGGCACTGTCCCCAAACTAACCCAGAAGAACCCTGCCCAAGTGTAATCCCGGTGGCATTCACTTGCCCTGCTTAACAAGATTCTACTTCCAGCTACTACCTGTGAAATTAAATAGAAATTAAATTCGGCTCAGCATGTATTTATTTGGCCACAACTAACACTTTTGCTCTATCTTTTACTACTATCCTTCTTCTCCACATATATTTTATGTTTAAAGACAAGTGGTTTGCCCACATCCAAACTCTACTCATGCCATTCCTTCTGCTTGGACTGTTCTCCTCCCACTTGTACCTCCCCAGCTGAAGATTTTATCCATTCTTCAAAATACATCTCAAAGACCACATCCCTTCAAAGTCTTTCCTCCATAGATGAGCTCTCTCTCCCTCTCTCTCTCTCCTTGATTCTCTGATAACACATGCCTGTTCCGTAAGTAGGACCCGCTTCTTACACCTGTCGGATCCTTCTCCTTACCTGTCCACACATGAAAGGGGTTGTATTGCTTATCTCTGCAACATCTACCAGTGTGTCCTGTACACACTACACATGCAACAGATCCATACAGAATTGATCTCATGGAGAAAATCATAGGGTCGGCATAGGAAGGGCAATCCTAGACTGGGAGCATTTACAAAAAGAAGTATGGGCTGAGATGACCTTTTCCAGAATGCCAAACCCCTTGGTACACTGATGTTTCCAGGGTGGTACGTGGCTGGTCATTATCTTAGCTGCTTCCTCAAGAAATGTTTTGGCAGCTGATTCAGTGCAGTTCTACGGAAGCCTTATTAGCTTTACTCGGCAAGATGTAAGCCAGACACGTTAGGGGCTGGGAACACAATGGAGCATAAGACAAAGATAGTTCCTGTCCTCATTAAATTTTTAGTCTTCTTTGGGAGTCTTTTTTTTTTTTTCCTCATGGGAACATTATCTGTGACTTTATAAAGTATAAATATTTATAAGTATTATGGCTTAAATATAATATTTCAAAGATTTACATTATGGCTACCTTTGCTGCATTTGAAATACTTCATAATAAGAAGGATAATTTCTCTGGTTCCCTTCCTAGACATAATGTGAGTCTGGACAGATCATGCATATTTGTGATGATGTCTAACTTGATAGTGCCCCTAATTTCACTTATAGAATGCCTAATTACTTTTACAATGCTAATTAACAAAGATGCTTACATGGTACATACTGGAGTCCCTTCTAATTTTGGAGACTTGCCTTTACCTTTTAGTGATTCCAGTTATGCAAGCAGATGCTAGTGGATGGGTACAAAGGGAGTATGTATGTGCATGTCTAAAATTAAGCAGTTTTCAATGGAATGAATATACAATTCAAAAACCTATGTATTTCTCAGAAAATTACAAGAGTACAAAACACACGCCGGCACCTGCCTCCTGTTCCATACGGGGCACATCGTATCTAATAAAGATAACTTATTAGAATGCAATCAATGTAGGACATATAGCATGGTCACTTTCTATTTAAGACTCCTTACCCTCCCCATCCCAAATTTGCAACAAATATGGGTGTGAGGGGCTTTGGTGCCTTGGAGTCAGGGACACCAGAAGCCCCTGCAATGTATCGATGGCTTAGCAATTCTCTTCGGGATGGTTCTTCCTATTCGCTTGGGAGAGCTAGGGTTCCACAGGCACCGTGACCCTGATGGGCCCTCAGTGGCCGGCTCTGCCCTTCCCCCAGTTCCCCTGTGCGCCCCGCAGCTCCACCAGCCAGATGCAGCCAGGCGCCCCCAGGTGCTGGACGGCAGAAAGTGGTGGAGGCGGGGTCCCTGGTGAGGGGGTGGGGGGGCAGCTCAAGGGGGTGTCGCCTAGGGACTCTAACTGCAGCCGCACCCCTGTGGTGCCTGTGCCACACCCTCCAACCTTCAAGAGAAGCACATGAATAAGGAGGAGAGATGCTGGCCCCCTGGAGCGCTCCAAATGGGGGGGGGGGCAGAGCATCACGGGAGCAGAGCAGTGATTAGCAGAAATGAAGCCTCGGGGCTGCTTCCTTCCAGAACGTGTTTACGGGCAGAGCCTTCTTCTATGCAGAGGCACCTGGCTGGGCAGGCCCAGAAGAGGCCGATGAGCCATTTCGAAGCCCGCCCTCTCCATCTCATCTCCCGGAAGATCCTAAAATGGCTCGCCACATCTGTTTTTAGCCCACTAAAAACCTTTCTAAATTGGGTTCCTTTTAGTTTCTTTTTAACTGCTTGGACTGGTGTCAAGTTATTATTTTGCTTTAAAAAAAAAAAAGTAAGTATACTTTTCTAGAGGCAGACTTTCTGTGCCCGGGGAACCTGGGGCCTGAGTCACCTCCCGCCCTCTAGGGTCTGCATACAGAGATGTTAAGACAGGTGGTTTGGGGGCACCTGTTGGAGCCCGGGAACCCAGAACCAGATGCTTCTTTCCTCTGATCGCTGGCCAGGCTTGGCTGCCTTCTGCAGCCTGGTGCTACCCGCACAGCTTCTAGGACAGGCCGTGCCTCCCATGCATCCCAATTATCTATCGCAACAGTTTCCACCCCAGAAAGCAAGGCTCTGATCAGAGCTCGTCTAATTACCTGGGTGCCCCAGCGGCGGCGCTGGTTCCAGTGGGTTATCGATTGGACCCCAGCCACGGGGTGTGGCTGCCTGTGCCCCCCCGGGGAGAGCTACAGGGGTGCACGAGGAAATCCCTGCCTTCAAGTTGGCGGTGGGGGGGGGGGCTTTGTTGGCTTTAAAATTCACAAACATGAAACAGTAGAGAAAACAGTAATTTCAGGATTTTTAGCTGCCTAAAAAAAAAAAAAAATTGTTCGAGTTTGGTCATTTTTAACCAGGCAGTTGATCCCAAGTGCAATGAAGGCAGAAGACCCCTGGGAGTTTTATGCACCTGAGGCTGACAGCGCATTACCATCACCATCAGGGCCTCCTGGCATCTCTCAAGCAGGTTCTCAAACTTCAGCAGGCATCAGAATCCCCTGGAGGGCTTGTTAAAACAAGCAGGGCTGCACCCCAGTTTCTGATTCCATGTGGGGCCCTGGAATTTGCATTTCAGACAAGCTCCCAGGTGATGCCGCTGGCCTGTGGCCCACACTCTGAGTTGTAAGGATTCGCACCACGCAAGCCGACTGCACAGCCTGGCCCTCTCATGCGGGTGACTACAGAGGGATGGGGACCGCTGTAGTAAGTGATATCCTGCAATGACAGCATTTGCTCCAGTGATGTTTCATTAAAAAAATACGGATATTCCTTCTTTTCTTTTTATGATTAAGTAATGACTGTGTGTGATCTGGACTACAGGTGACCACAGAGTTGTTCAAGGGCAAGAAGTCCACAAAGGGCCTGGAGAGGTGAAGGGGGTTCTCCGGAGAAGGAAGAAGAAAAAGCTTTGACAGGTGTGCATGGTTTCCGAAGGGAAAAGAAAACAAACAGAAACTCCAGTGACCTCTTTACTCTTCTTTCCTGCAAACCACTTTCTGGGGACGGGGAGGACATGGGGGCCATCCGTTCTTCCACTGGAGGGTGTGATGAACTCTCACCAGAATTTAGGACATGGTGTGCAGAGAAGAGACCCCTCTCCAACAGAGCTGGGAGGAATCCCAGAGATAGCTGGTTGACACTCATTTTCAAGATCATTGCAACTGCTGCACAGAAGGCTTTCGTGTCTGAGTTTCAGCACTTGGAATCACTGTGTTCTTCCAACTGTGGCTGCACATAGAGGCTCAGAGAGGGCAAGCGATTGGCCGGAGATAAAGAGCCGGCGTGGGCCACGGCCAGCCTCCGTCCTAGCCTCTTCATTCCTTCCATTTCTTGCGTCCTAAATTGAAGAAGCGGAAGAAAGGCAGGCCTAGGGAGGGCAAGTGACTTGCTCCAGGTAGTGAGCTGGATGGGTGTGAGGGAGAGGCTGCAGACCCAAGCGCCGGTCCCAGGTCCAAGGCTCTCTGGGAGGAGCGAACTCGAGGTGGATTATACATTCTTCAGTTTTGCCAGGTCTGGCTTCGGGATCCGGGCCCAAGTGGGAAGCTTTGCAAATGATTTTAGCCACCCTGCCTTTTTAGGAGCGAGAGAGGGTATGATGGGTGCTGGGGGTGAGCGGGAAGAACAAAAGCACACTCTGAAATCATTGCTCATTTTTATCCAGGATCGCGACCTGCTGTGTTTCTCCTGGGGTTTTCTGTATCACCAACTCTAGCAGCTGGCAGGAAGGAGCCTGGGGCAGACCGGGTCTATTTATGGGGACTGTATATGGGTCCTAAGACTCACTTTGCTAAGAAACTCATAATTAAGAAAGCTTAAGGAACTCAATGTTAGCTCGTTGAACTAGGGGCACCATAGTGTGATCCAATAAACACAACTGTAAAGGGGTAAAAAAGAAAAAGTCACTGTTAAGAGTTTTGATTTGTCAAGAGGTTTTTCAGCAAGAGCCATCATCCAAAGAGATAGTGGCCACAGTCTTATTAATAGCTGCGTGCAGGGTCAGCCAAGTACAGCTTTGATAGAGATCTGGGATAGCAAGAGCTAGAACACTGCTAGAAGCAGTTACCAAAAAGATCCCCAGCCAAGAGCAGTTGCCAGCCAAGTTTCCAAGGGAGCAGATTTATTATAATCAAAAAAATTTTTTACAGTTCTCTCACAATAAAATCATTCATTCATTTAAATATCCCCCAAATACAGATTGCTTGGAATCATACCGACAAGCATTTGCTTTTCTCCTGCTATTTTGTGGTGTTGCAGCCAGTGACTTATGCTCTCTGAGCCTCAGTTTACTTCTACATATTATGGGATGACAGCACTGATTTCATAGGGAGTTTGGAAAGATTACCCGACATGATGTACATCAAGGCTTTGTCTAAAGTACCTGACTTTTAAGAGGTTTCCTAGATCTTAGTTCCAGACCTGCTTCCTTTGGCCCTGGGGCCTCCTTTGAGCAGCATTTTTGAAGATAATTTTGAAACTGGCACTAAATCCTGAACTTCTGGAAGTCTGGATAGTCTGAATTTGGGAAAAGAATTCCATAGCCTGAGTAAATCCCCCTTTCTGTAAAAGGGGGGGTTTACTGTAAGCTTTGGTTGAACACCCCCGCTCCCTCAAAGCTCCTGGGTTTCTATCTGGTTTTCCAACCATGCCCATTAATGAATGTTACATATAATTCCTGTAATAACGCACAAGGTCACACCCATATCCACAGCATTTCTTTCATCAACTGCAAAGAAATGGGTGGACTAGTATGGCCCTTGTGGCATTGTGAGGGTCATCTTACAGACCATCTGAAGAATCTGTCTTGTTACTTTCCTCTCTAGTTCATATGGATGAAAAGAGTCCTCCCCAGCTCGATCTGAAAGCATCAGCTCTTCCAAGGAACACATATATTCAGATGGCTCATTCCCACCTTATTCAGTCGGTTTGGCTTTGCCTTGTAGCCATTCCCCAAAGGTCCTTCTGCCACAGGAGGGAGATTTTCCAACACGGAGGACAATAGGAAATGTGTGTCATAGTCTAAAGATCCTTCTGAAAAATGAGTTTCGGGAATCTTTTAAGCAATGATAACATTACATCTGTATCTGTATTTTTCTTAAGTCTATCTCTGTATTTGTATTTATATATCTCCCAAGGAGACATTTCTTGGAGTGAAATCTGACAGATCTTTGAGAAAAAGGATCCGTATTTCCTCTCACTGGGGTCACAATTTAGATGTATGCAGGAGTTTTCAGGTTTGTAAAGTTTTAAATCCGTTGACTTTACCCAAGTCCTGAGACTGTTCTGAGTAGACCACATGGAGGTTACAATCATCCCAAGTCCTAGACAGGGTCTGGGATTGCATGCCAACTCACACTCATTTTGTGGGGGGGTCACAGTATTATCTCTTCTTTATAAACACACAATCCAAAGCTGGGAGAGATGAAGAAGCAGACTGGGAAACTGAAGGGTTCCACGTTGTGACTTCAGTGTGGCCATGCCCGTGTCTGGGCTGAGGGGAGCGGTATCAAGGCGGTCCTGCCAGTCATTCAGACAGCTGGGAACCCATCACGACAGCCATTGCTGGAGTACAGAGGGGAACGAGCTATGGTTCTAAAGCTCGTGAAGAGACAGGCATGTATAAACAACAAATCAAACTCAGGGCAGAATGAAAGGCAAGGTTAGTAGTCGGGAGCACGTTACCCGGAGCCACATGGTTTGGGTTCAAAGCCTGGCCTCATTTCTCAGCCGTGTGACCTTGCACATGTTACCTAAGCTCTCTGTGGTTCCGTTTTCCCATTTGTACAATGGGGATAATAACAACGTTTTGTGAAGATTCATTAGATTCTTGTTCCTAAAGCTCTTAGATAGAATATACTTGGCACAAGTAAATGTTTGCTAAAATTAACAAAATGGAAATGGCTATTGGAAGTCAGAGGAAAGAATATGACTTCTAAAGGAAGAGATTCAAAGCTGTGCAAGGGAGTCCACATTACAGATGAGATCAGAAAGACGAAGTGCAGTTTCCGTGGATGGCTGGGGCAGGGAAGGCATTCTAAATGGAGAAAGTTGGCAGGGGCTTCTCTAGAAAGCCTGCGTGGTCCTGAGCCTCTGTTGGGGTGGCAGGGGTGGGGGGAACCGCAGTAGGAACAGTCCCTGTTTCAAATGCTCCATCTCCTTCAGACACTGTCTTGGCTGAACCTCGGTGCTATGTAAAACAGCAGAAATGGTGTTGGGAATAGGTGGGTGTTGGAGAAAAGGCGGAGAATGCAGGAAATGAATTTCTGCAGGACTAGTCCCTTTGTGAGAGAGCCTGGCATCCCTGGAACCATCCTGGGGCTCTCTGAGGCCGAGCCAGCTGCCCTGCTGGGATGGGCGGCTAAGGACAGAGACAAGCTGGATGTGGGGTTGCAGACATGAGTCAGCTGGGCTTGGGGGATCTAAGGGCAGGTGACTGCCCAGGTTCATGAGTCAGGCATCTCTGTCATCTGCGGCAGAGTAGACAGTAGTAGCCAACTGCCTGCATAAGCCAGATGGGGTGATTACCATAACGGATATACCTTAGTTCCTAGAGGTGAGCTCAGGGACTTGGCCTCCTGCCTCTTCTAGGCTGCCAGGATATGACCTCTCTGGCTTATTTATAGACCAGAAATGTTCTTGAAAACATGACTACCTAACACAAACACACACACACACACACACACACAATTTTTCTAGGCAGAGTCACAAAATTTATTTTTAAGGACCACCCATAAAAAAGGTAACCTCTGTAGACAATCACATTTGGTGATGGCATGGCATGGTGTAATGGAAAGAGCCTGGTTGGCATATAGGAGAGCATGGGGCTAATTCTACCTGAATGATGATCCAGCCATATGACCTTGTGAAAGTCACAGAAAGATTCTGCTTCTCAGTTTCCTTAATGGCAGATGAGGAGAGTAGGTCATATGACTGTTCAGATTATCCCAAGTTTGAGAATTATCCTGAATACATGACTCTAGAATGAGGTGTTTTGGGAAGCCATAGAGCACAGAGGTCAAGAGTATGGTTCTAGAATTCTGTGAGCTGACCGTTGCTAGTTGCATAACCTTGGACCAGTTTTGTAATGTCTGAAGTCTTCAGTTTCTTGGCTGGAAGGTGAGGATAGCATAATGCTTACCCTGCAGAGCCACGCTGAGGGCCTAAAGACCCACCACATTGGCTGGCATATGAGAAATTGCCACTAGCCCTCAGTGGTAGTTGTCACTGTGCCCCCTTACCATTGGGCTAGCACCCCTGTGGTTCAGAAGTGTAGTTCACCTCGTGCTCTATTGATTACAGCAGCTCACACTCTATGGTCGATGCCAGGATTGGGAAGACAATCAGCTTTAATTTCAGAAACACAGATCTAGGCTAAATTCCTGTGAGATAGTCCTGTTCCAATGAATCTCTTTGGGCAGGTCAATGATTCCAGGGGTTAAGGAAGCACCAAAAAAGAATGTACATGAGTCACTGGCTTCACTGGACTCTTCCTCTGTCCTCCTCCTTAGGTTATCAAAGGAATTGCTAAACAGAGCAAGAGAATTTGAAGAATTTAGCCACATGGATAGGTGACCTACCTAATGCCTGACTGAGAGTCATATAAGTTACCCTGAGTAGGGGCAATATGTGATTCAACCAGTTGAATGGATGGAAACTCCCACAGACCCACTCCTGATTTTGGCTTCTCTACGCTATGACAAGAATCCATAAAGGAATCTATCTTTGGTGAGATGATGAATGTACCCTGCTTTTCTAGAATAAAAATTCTCTGTCCACTGAGAGTTGTAAGGGGTCAGGTTTCCGTTTCTATCTCAAAGGAGACAGTCTGAAGTGAAGAGAGGTAAACCCCAAAAGAGAGAAGCTGAGTACAGTCAGCAAACCCCTCACTGCATTATTTGACCCTCTTCTCCGGAAGGTGCCCCGCATTTGCTTGCATATTTCTTCAGCCAGATATCCCCAAGTCTTTAGGGCAAGGAAAAGCAAGTCCTCAGAAGATGAAGTTAGCAGATCTAGAAAGCAAAGAAGGGGGAAAAATTTGCATTCAAGATGGGACATCATTTACTGTGGGCTTCAAAAAAAATTACCAAAGAATAGGATATAACTGCAGTGTGCAAAGTGGGGGGAAAAAAAGCAATTTTCAGGGGCTCATGTGAGCAGAACAAAGGTGGAGGGCTACTGCAGCCTTGAGATCATCCAAAATTGTGTCCAATTATCCTGCCAAGAAACTGTCTCCTGCCCACACAGGTACCCACATGACTTGGGCTGTGCTAGAAAACTCTCAGGCTAGGAAGCCCTGGTCCCTGGTGCCCTGGACATCTGCTGCTCACGCAGGCCAACCCCACCCCCTATATACACGAAGGCAGGTGACCACCTAGATAATGGGCAATCAAGTTCATGGGAACAGGGTGAGACGAGAGAGGGTCCAAGGCCAGGCCAGGAAAGGAGGCACTCTTCAGGAAGACCAGACACAGACGAGTGTGAGATTTTCCAGGGCCAGTCGGTTGTGGCAACACAGCAAATGACAGGGCTCGAGGCGGTGACCCGGAATACCAGCATGCCCAGACCATCATCTCCATGGGGTCTGCCGGAGCATGCCACAGAGCTGACCCGCGTGGCGCTCGTAGTTACCCAGGGAGCCAGGACGGCGTGTGCCCAGAGAAACATGCTATTCAGACCTGCAAATCTGCTTTGATCCACAATACCCGGCATGATGGGAGGATCAGAGATAGCTGATAGGAAAGTGTCAGATGACTCCTAGCAGGTGAAGAATTGGACCCAAAGCTGAACTGACAACTCATCATCCATTAGGTAAAAAAAAAAAAAAAAATTAGTTTTTTTTTTTTTAAAGGGACATAATGGGGTAGGCTGAACTGCTGAGAATGAATACAAAAGGGTTAATTAGGTAGGCTAAATGTAGATTTATTTCTGTCATAGCCACCAGAACTGCAGTGAACCCTATTCATACCCACAATGACCTTGTACAAAAATGGGTGACTCTGGATTTCAGCCTATTCTCCCAACACGGAAGACAGCAAGGAAAGGGGGGCAGCAAACAGAGATTGCCCTTGTATCAAATAAGTTATTCTGCACTAGCTTATATATTCCCTCTTCTTCTTCTTCAAAAAACACTTACTAATTTTTAACACTTCTATGTGTCCAGCCCTTCGGGATTCACAGGGAGATAAGCTGGTCTTTGCTCAAAGGGGCCTGTCTTCTTGCAGGGGGGAGAGCAAAATGGTACCCAAGGGTGTTTTGCCCCTTCTGGCATACACTGTGTGTCATGCCTCTAATACTGGATTGTTAATGTCTCCAAGGCAGGGATCCTCCCTTCTGTCTTCCTGGCCCTCCCCTCTAGCAGGTGAAGAGCTCACCCGATACCCGCACGGTAAGGAGTTGCACGTGCAACAGAGGAAGCAGGAGAGACGAACAAAGACTCTGAGGGGTTAAGGTTTCTGTGCAGACAACAGCAGGGAAACAGGTGTGTGAGGCAGATAGAAGACTGATTCTGTCCTCCCCATGGGAAGTTCATTAATTCACGGTGACAATGCATACAGAATCCAGAAGAAAGACACAAGGGTCTGGGCTTGGAACAAAGAGAGTTGGCTGTTCCCAACAAGGCAGAGAGCATTTCTGAAACTGAGGGAAGGATGTGTGAGCAAGGGAGTGTGTGTGTGTGTGTGTGTGTGTGGTGAGTATATCTGGAAGAACCTTCTTGTTAAAATTGTGAAAGAGGAGTCTAGTCTAGTTACCCATGTCAGCAAATGTGAGGGAAGGGAGTAGCTCTTCTTTCAAAAAATGCCGGTATGGACACACATACACACATACACACACACTCTCTCACACAAACACAAATTTATAGGAACACTATCCAGAATACATTTTCCAGAAATTAGGGTCAGCTTTGCAGGTATCAAATTTTACATAAGAAACCTCATGACTTTAAGCCTTAAAAGGCAGTGCTTCGTAATCTAAGCCTTCAGTAAGACTGGAGAACAAAGTTCTGTGGTTTTCTCCTCGCTTCGTTCTGATAGTATTTGTTTTCCTTTCATCTCACGTTTTTCAACATCGTCCCCCAATTTAGTAGTCAATGAAGTGTTTCCTAGTGGAATGAGCTGGTTTGACAATCGTGCCCGTTTCCCCAGGTCCTTTATACCAGTTTACCTTTCAATTACATAGATTTGCTACCCAGACTGGATTGATGGACATTAAGTAACACGCTGCTTCTCTAACGGACTTGGGGGGAGCAAAATAATTATTTCTACGCACCAGGAGACAGTCTTCCGGATGTAAAAGTGACTCTTGCAGCTGTACAGGCCATGATGGGGTGTGTGAAGATATCTTTATTAAATGCTTGCAAGAGTTCTCTGGAGGGGTCACTCCCCCCGCCCCCACACCAAGCCCCTTTCCTGCTGCACACAGGGGACAGAGGTGGTACCACTGATCAGAAATAAGATTGCTCGATTGTGTCCCTTGATAAACCAGGAGATTGTGATAGGCAATTCTGAGACTTTTTGCAAAGAATACCCTCTCTCAAAAATAATAATTGGCCGTAGCCCGATTAGATCATTTTGAAAAGAAAATTTATGAATTATAGACTGAGCATCTTCTACGGTCCGCATAAATGAAATATAGATAGAACACCAACAGAATCTGTCCCCTCGGTACTTAATCACACTGCAATATTCCTCTCTAGATCTACAAAATTCGTGTATCATAGTGCAGAAGAAATAGGAGCAGACAGCTCTCTCCTGAGGAGGCGACGCTCTAGTCTTTTTCCCTGAATCATTCCCTTTTGAAAAATCCAGACTCCGTACTTTCCTCCCGCTGTGGGTGTTCAGAGCGGACACAGTGAGTGCCAGGCAGGTCCCAAGGCCACGGGCATTAAAACAGAGCTCAGCTGTAGACGCATCTGTTTTTCAAACAGATCTCGGCGCCAGAACATAAACAATAAACATACAAATATTCTTCATACAAACACGGAATTTTAGAGCTCATTGGGCCCACGTCCCTTCATTTCGAGGATGCGTAAACTAAGGCCGGGCAGTGAGACCCAGTTGGTTTAGTCCGCGAGAAACGTCCCCACGCCCTTAATGTTCACTTGTGTCAGTTCTGTGAGGACTCTGGCTCCCGGCTGGCCCGGGATCCCCGTGCGGCCTGGCCCTTCTTGTCGCCAGCCGCATCATGCTTATTCCCTTCCCTAGTCTTCCCTTCTTCCCGAGGCAGGAGCATGCCAGTTCCGACCTCAGGCCAACCCCCTTCCCCTGCGTTCTTGGGCCTCCCTAAAATACCTATTTCCCCAACCTCCTCAAGTCTTTCAGCCCACGGCCTTGCTTGTACCATCACGGGGAAAACGAAAGTTATCAGGAGAGGGTGTGATTCCAAGGTGATTGTTTAACGTCTGGTTCCATTTATTTAAATGCGTCATCATCTGTCTCTGTTCTCCTGGCTCAGAGGACAAAATGTCACCCCTCCTAAGGCTGAACTGAAGACCAGCACTCTGCAGCCCCTTCCTCCTGCCCCTCGGGGGAAAGTCTCCCTTGGCTGTCCACTTGCTAATGTTCAGTTTCTCTTTCCTGATTCTTTTTTCGACATAAAATTTTCAAAGGTCTTCCACCTATAAAAAAACATCCTTTGACTGTTAATGCCCCTCTGTCAGCTGCCATGTTTCCTCCTCTTCCCTTCTCAGCTAAGCTTCTGCCAAGTTTAATTTAAACTCAGTCTGTATGTCCCATTTTCTACTCTGGCCTTGACCCTGCAGACGGCCTTCAGCCCTCCCCGTCTCTTGCGAACACATGTTATGTGGTCACTCGACCTCCCTAATGTATACTTGACTTCCTCTCGGGGAGCTCCTTTTTTCCCATGGGGTGGCTTGTCATTTCGGGGTCCTGGACAACAAGGGATGAGCCTATGTACCAACCTAGAGGAGTTGGATGCCCTGCCCCCATTACTGGAACCCCGAGCACAGTGAAAATGGCCCGGAAGTTGTGAGCACATGTTCTCTCCGCACCAGAACCTCGACATCCCTCCGCTCACTGACCCTCCGGACACTGCCTTTCCCCGTTTGCAAGCCGCCTTCTTCTTCTCATCAACATGCTGAGCTCCGAACCTTCTTGCAGGAGATTTCCCTTTGGCTTCAATTAGCCTGAACTGATTTCTGTCACATGCCATCAAAGGACCCTGATGGGTCATCCCTCGGAAACTACTCAGGCAGAAGGTCACCAAAGACCTTTTCCTTGTTACATCCGGTGGCTGTTTTTCTGCCTTTAGATTACATCCGCTCCTTCTGCAGCACCTCCTCTGTGTCCCCTTCTCCGTGTCGCTCTGTCACCCAGTCCTTCAGTGTACAGATCCTCTCCTCGATAAAGCATTCGTTCGCTCCGTGTTCATTTTGAACACATTTCTGCAGTTTCCCTTAGGGGGCCTGTGGTTCCCTCCGACTTCTTTGCTGACTGAATCCCAGCTGCTCCTCCATACTCGGCCCCATCCACCACATCCTCTGGGAAGCATCTGCAGAGAAACCTCTCCAACTTTAGCTCCCAGCTTGATGAGGGGCCTTGTAGGAACCACCACAGCATTCTGAAACCTCTGTCATAGACTTGAGTCACCTTGCTTGCTTCCCCATTCCTGTGGACATGCTTAATTTAAAAATCTTCATAGCTGCAGCCTTTTGTGCCTAGACACACTGATGGAGGGTACAGCCCTAGCTTGTTCCCTGAAAGAATGCCTTCCCACCTTGTCTGGGACCTTCCTGTCCCCTTGCCCCTTTCTTTTCTTGCACCTTTAATCTTTGCTCCCAATTGCATCTTCTCTTCAGACTCCCCACTATGCTCACGTCTACCCAACCATTACCACCACCCCCACACTCAGCCCCACACACCCGTGCCCTACCCCCAACTGTGATCATACCCTGAGCTTTGCTCAGCTCTAGGTGCTGCTCTCTTTCCTTTGATTTGCATCTCCAAGAACAAGCTACTCTAGTGGCCTCACCACTCACAGAGTCACTGTTTCATGGTCACTGCATTTGTGGTTGTCACACTATTGAAACCTGGTATGTACCAAAGATGGTGGTGGTGGGGTGACCTGTGGAGCTCTGGAGAGAACACGGGCTTTGGAACAAAACATTTTAGACATTCCAGCTCTGTGCCCTTGGCCAAATTATTTAACCTCACTGAGCCGTACGTTGCTAACTTTGAAAACAGAAATCTTTGTATGTATCTTAGAGGGTGGTCATGATAACTAAAAGACATAAGGTTTGCTCATCATTTAGTAGAATGCTTGGCACAGAGTAGGTGCTCAATACATTCTGCTGTTTACCTACCTTGCCCCTGAGGTACCAGACCTCTTTGCAGTTTTTGTCAATACTGCTCACCTTCTCCTTATTGAAACTTTATCATCTCTTACTCAGGATTCTGGGATCTCATAGTGAGGTGACTTATTTCTCTTGTATACCATTTTCAGTCTCCATTCTGAGCTCCTCTTTCCTGTCTGCCCCTAAATAGATAATCTCTGGTGCTCTGTCTTCACTTCTTCTCTTCTTTCTCTGTCCCCCCCCCCCCCAAATGCCATGTTTCTGTCATAGTGGTTATCACTTTGTATTGTAACTTTTTTGTCTGCCTGTCTTTCTATCCCTTAGATCATGTCATATCTTTTCTTCTTGCTATTCTCAGTCTAGGCCAAAGCCTAGCACATAGTAGATGCTCAGTTCAGATTCATACATTTCATAGTTAGTCTCTATGTCTTCAGCTCATGTATCCCTCCAGAGCTTTCTGGAAAGACCCACATTGTTCATTCAGCATCTCAAACTCAGCATGCCCAGAATGAATCATGTTGATTGCTTCTTAATCTGGCTTTCCTTTTTCTTTTCTTTTTTTCTTTTTTTTTTTTTTTTTTGGAGGAGAGGGGTAGAGAGAAGGGTTACTCTTCTTATTAATAATCTTCATATCGATCCAAGTCATAATGGTAGAAACCTTGTTCATATTTCAGTTCTTTTCCCTTATTAGCATCCTAGAGAACACCCAAATTGTGTGTCTCCCATAAATTCCCAACACCTTTGCCACAACTCAAGTCCAAGTCATCTTTCCCTGAGAGTCTTACTCTGACTCCAGGGCTTCTGTCACCTTTCTAACCCTTTCTGTAGTGGCTGCTAGAACTGCCTTGCAACAACAGTAATTAGAACATGTGATTTACCAGCTTGATGCCTTCCACTACAACAAACAGACCACCACTCCCTGCATCTACCTTTGCCATGTCCTCAGGAGCCCACAGCTAGCCTTCCAGCCTCAGTTAGCTGCCCATCCCCAGTAGCTCTCACAGCTGTCTCAGACCCCTCACTCTTTCTCATCTTGCCATTGCTCCCTTTCTCTGGGTTTTTCCTACATTGGTTATGGCTCCGTTTTTCCCAGACAGACCCAGCTCCTCACTGTGTTCTCCTTGATGTCTCCTATGCTTCCTCAGGCAGAATTAGCCCTGCATGGGTGCTATCATCCTTGTGACTCATATGTATTATAGCTCAGTGCTTAAATGGTTCTCTATTACCATTTTCATGTTCCTTGAGGACAAGTGCATCATAAACATCTTTGTATTTCTTTGTGCCATGGATACAGTAAGTATATCATTACATTTTGGAGACATCATGCTGGAAAGGGAGTAGAAAGCTTACTTTTGGGTTAATTTGTGCATAAAACAAATTGGGCTCTTTGGTTAGTTTTCTAACATTTTAAAGAGGGGAGCTGAGAAAACCTTCGGGCAGAGACACCCTCAAAGGTTCAGTCGGACAGCTGGGGAGTTATTCTTCCTGGAAGAGCTGCCTGGCACGGAAGGGTCCATCGAGAGTCCCTCTCCTATTGCTGAGAGCTCAGTACCAATAACTGCCTCGCTTCTGGGGTGACATGCTGGTGGCAGGTGCTGTGAAGTGTGGCGGTGCCTCGGTGGGAATCATCATAGTTTAGAGTGCCGACTTCACTCTTTTTCCCCCTATTTTGTGTTAACATTATGGAGGGAGGTATGGCTTGAATCAGCTTCATTAATAGGATCACTGAAATGGCTGCTGGTATCAAAATGGTGAGAAATGCTTGTTGAATTAGTATAAATTAATCAAAGGCTAATGCTATAATTACACAGTTCACAAAACATCAATCTTAAATATCCAGTTCATTAAAAAGGATCTATAAAAGGCAATGAGGAAAGTTCAAGACAGAGAAACTTTTGTAATGTCTATAAAAAGAATTTGTCTCTTCCCTGTCAGGTACGAGTTTAATGTCTTAGAAGAATTCAAGAGATTCTGTACAAATATTGCTGGTATTTTGCACTGTTAGGCATTACCTAGGTTATTCCTCCTATCAAGCATTATTTCCACATTTTATAAAGGGGCAATCTTGTGTCTCTCTTGCTTCTTCCATTGATCCTGGATCTGGTGGCTTCTGGAGAGAAGCAGATGTCCTTTGTTGTATGTGACAGGGGCACTTGGAATCTTAATATACCTTCCTTGCTTGTGAATTCGAGAGTTAATTCTGACATCTAGTGTTCATCTTAAGCTTCTTTCTTTGTTACTCTTTTAGTAACAAATATGAAAGGAATCCCAAGTCAACCTCTTTGCGTTGATAATAATCTTTAAAGCATCCATTCTGGTAGTTGCATGCATCCTCTCCATTGAGTGAAGTTAATGCCTCTGGTTTTGGCTTCTCTTTTCTCCAAACCACTTTATCACCTGTTATCAGAACTCTTCAGAGCAGCTCAAAAATAATTCTCCTATATGACTATGAGACCTCATTTGGATTTTTAATAAACAGTCACATTCTAATGAGGTCTTCATAAAACTGACTAAATATGTTTAGAAATCATTAGCTTAAATTACCAGCACAAAAATCTCCTTTGGGAGTCCTGCAGATTTGGTTATAAGATTTTTGGCAGATGGATTAGTACAACAACACAACAGAGTTTCTGAATCTCCACACAAACGGTGTAAATGGGAATGCCTGGGAAACAGGCGACTGGATAAAAAGCTCGATGTCCCTCAGGTGGGTTCATTAAAGAGGGAAAACAATCACAACACATTCCGGAGCAATTTAAATGCCAGGTGTGCAGCCGTCGGCAGGTGCCAGGGAAACTGACAAGGGTCCCTTCCCGGAACACATGGGCTGAAAGAGGATGCACGGTGGTGACAAGGAAGTCTTAGATAATGACAGGTCCTGGCAGATGTACTGGGGACCCCGCTGGAGGGAAATGCAGCGCTTGTGTCTTAGGCACCAGGTGCTGCGACAGAGAAGCTTCCCAGCGGCTCCGGCCCCAGCAATTACAGCCGCCTAATGCAGAGCGCTTCAGGGCAGAAATCAGGGGAAAGCGGGTTCCCAGCTCTGACTTAATGAATCAGCAGCAAGTCTGGGTAAACAAACAGGCATCCACCTAGCTCATGTCTAATTCATGAAGGACACACCATGTGCAGTAAACATGTTAAGGAGGTAGTGGTTGCCCTTAAAAACCATGTCATCTTGATTTCTTCCGCGGTTTGTTGTTGCTGTTTTTAAGCATGGAAAACGGGGAGGTAATCTCTAAACAAGTGTGTGGCATTAACAATGGGAAGTGGCGTGGAAAAAGGGTAGTGCATTTTCCCGGAGGGAATGTGACCTCTTGTCAAAACCCCCAAATCACGCCCGGCATTTCAAGGACAGATGCCATAAATTCATTACTAATTGAAGGCAGACCCATCCATGTTGCTGATGCTAACGAGGTGAGCATTCTTCAGAGCTGACCACATCCCCAAACCTGGCAAGGATTCGGAAGGATCTTTTTCTTTCTTTCTTTTTTTTAAATAAGCTTACCAGACCTAAACTTACTGAGTTTCTTTAAGCCTATGGGCTTTCATTTGTGACTAAACCTGAAACCTAGTCACCCTCCCCCCTTCAGCTGCCTACTTTTAGCTGGGATTTCCATGGTTACTTGTCCGAAGGAATAGTTTCCATTACAAGAACCAACACTGACCACCCTGGATGGGGTGGGTCCTGGTGGAAGGAACAGACCACCACTGCGTGGCCTTTATTTTGTATCTTCCCAAAGCCAGACAATTCAAAATGCAAATTCAAATGTGTACAATTCGAGGTGGTGAATAACTTTTAAGGAGCATGGTCACAGGGGAAATAAGGCACTGTGCCAGTAGTCTCCAGAAATCTCTCTCCATATCACACATGGGCAGTCAGTAGGTAATTGTGAAATGAATGAAGGATTGAGAATCCAACACACATGCATTTCAGGGAAAGAAACCCACGTACATAAAAACAGAGACAATTTCAGTTTAGCTCTTTCACGTTACCCTTGCATAGGCTATTTGCTGATGCTAAGTTGGAAGAAATCTTCATTTCACTGGGCAGCTACTGAGTGCCCAGAAGGCAGAGACCAAAAATTTCGGTGACGTTGAACATTTTTTTTTTCAGGAGTCATTACTGCTTTCATAGCAAAAGAATGGGGTGGAAAAGGTAATTATAGACATCACTATAGGTTTTAGGTTTGTTGGTGGAAAGATAAGGGTGACACTAATACCTGTATTTATGAAGTTCTCGAAATGGGCTGGGAACTTCTCTAACCACCTGATGCATAGAAATTCACTTAATGTTCACAAGCACCCTATGAAGCAGGTGCCACGACATACCCACAGCACAGGTGAAAGGTGGGTGGCAGAGAGGTTGGGTGGCTCCTTCTCGGACAGATATCCGGTGAGCACCTGCCACCCAGTCCCTAAGCCAGCTCCCCTGCTCTGGCTCCCAGCAGAGGGAACTGAAAGAGGAGAAACAGATTTTTGTACTTTCAGGACATAAAATATTGCTTTGTAAGTTTTTATACTTCATGTATTGGTCTCCTGGTATCTACCCCATTGTCTTAGGACTTTATATCTTTAATCATACAGAAAGTTTTCCATTTTAATAAGGTCAAATGTCCCCATTCTTTTCTTAGCATATTAAATATTTGGTATCTTTGAAACACTTTTTTTTAAAAGGTCAGAAGTATTTTCCTTCATATTTTCTTCTAAAAGTTTTAAAGCTTAATTTATAGTTTAAAAGCTTAATTTAAAGCTGTATTTCAGTCTTTACTTGGCATTCGTTTTTGGATTTTTAATGATTTTTTCTTTTTTGTCTGCCCGAATAACCAAAAGTCCCAACTCAACTGATTACGAAGCTCATGCTTTCTCCATGCATGGCCATAGTCAACATCTGGGCTCTTTTGACCTGCTGGTCTATTTCTCTCTGCCCAGTTTATGGGACCCATAATTTTCTATTGTCCTATGTCCTTGTCTGGTTTTGATGTCAAGGTTATACCAGTTTCCCAAAATAA
This sequence comes from Mustela nivalis, assembly GCF_964662115.1. Lineage (NCBI taxonomy): Eukaryota > Metazoa > Chordata > Mammalia > Carnivora > Mustelidae > Mustela > Mustela nivalis. Next base: position 75,729,026 of record NC_139033.1, on the reverse strand, counting down.
AGTGGGGGAGCAGTCTTGCTTCTCTTCTCCTCAAATAATTTTTTTTTTTTTTATAAGATCTGGAGGCTCCATTCCTTGAATATTTAGTAGAATACATCTGTACATATGTCTGGGACTGGTGCTTTTCCATGGGCCAGTTTTCAACCATAATTCATTTTTTAATTAACATCTATTCAGAATTTCTGTTTCTGTTTGAGTAAGTCTTGGAAAATCATATTTGTTAAGAAACTTACCTAATTTGTGTCAATTTTCCAACTTACTGTTAAGTTTTTCATATTATCTATTATGATAAAAGAATCTGTACCCTCTTCTAAATAATGAAAGCTTTTGGCTCTCTATTTTTTACTTCAGATTGTCAGATGACTATTTCATGAATCTCTTCACAAAGCCTTTGTGATTCTGTTGATTTTTTATTATTGTTTCTTTACTATTTATTTGACATTTATTACACATGAAACCTTGTATGTTGTAATTGTTTATCAATTATACGTCATTAAAGTGGTTTCCACTTTAATGCTCTTCTATTCATTATTTCCTGTTTTCTTTAGTTGTATTCTGTTCTTCACATATCTTCTTGAGTTAGATGCTCAGTCTTTCTCCTCTTCTAACAACATTTAAAAACATATATATCGTTTTAGGTACTATTTGATTTGCATCCTATAAGTTTACTCTCTGATGCTTCTTTATTCATGGTTCGAACTATGTTCTGATTTATATCAGGGCATTTTACTTTGACCCAAGGGTTGGTGGAAGTGCTTTTTCACCCAAATCCTCAGTGAAGACTGATCTGCCTCCTTTTCACTTCCCAGGCCTGGTGCCCGGCTGGCTTTCCCCTTTCTACCTCCCTCCACCTCCCCAGACAGTCCTTTCTCTGAGAGTCTATCTTTTACAGGCTTAGGTTTTCTGTGGCAGCCTCATTTCAAATTCCTAATCCTGCACAGGCCTATCTCCTTTTTCAGCGGGCTGTAAAACCCAAGATCCAAGACCCCCCACCCCCCTGCCTCCAGGACTGACCCTCCCCACCTGCCCAGCTTCTAGAGAGCAGCAGGCGTGTCCACTCTCTGTCTGGTCCTCATTCTTTTGGTTTCTAGTATTCTCCTTTTTTGACAGCTAAGCTAAACATTTTTAACATATTTAGTTACATGTGATTTACACATATAGTACATACAAATATATTAAAACACATATTTATATTTTATCTAGAATTTCTAGATGTTCGTAGGAGGAGGGTTTTCAGATTATTTAGTTTGTTATTTTTGCTAAAATTGTAAGTATCTCCCATTTCTTAAAGTCTCTCTTCTTGAGTTGCACCTCTAGATACTTCTGAAAATCCTTTTCTGGAAACCACTTTATTGACGTATAATTGATAAACAATTACAACATACAGGGTTTCATGTGTATACCTGGTGAGTGTGGACACATGCGGATGTCCTGATGGCACCACTATAATCAACGTAATAGACATATCCAACCCCTCCCCCAAGTTTCCTGTGTCCCCTTGTTGTTTCATTTTTTTTGTAAGAGCACTTAACATGAGATGTACCCTCCTAACAAATTAAGTGCACAACACCATATTATTAACTATTTTCCACCAGCAGAGCTCCAGAACTTATTCATCTAGTGTAACTGAAACTTTGTCCCCACTCAACATCGACTCCCCATTTCTCCCTCCTCCAAGTCCTTGGCAACCACAATGGTATTCTCTGCTTCTACAAATCTGACTATTTTGGAAAATTCATGTAAGTAGAATCATCTGTGACTGGCTCACTTCACTTAGCATGACGTCCTCAGATTCATCCACGTTGTTGTAAATGGCAGGATTTCCTCATTTTTTAAGGCTGACTGAGAATCATAAGAAACAACCCCTGGATGGTGTCCGCCCCCATTTCACTTCCAGGCTAATCTCCAGACTGCCCTTGCTGCTGAGGGCCAATCTCACAAGGTCAACCTTCTCTAAGAATAATGGTTTCTTGAGTGGAGCAGAGCCATGAACCCTACTATAAAATCAAGCCACTGCACCCTGTGTATTTTATCATTTTTGAATTCCACTTTGGAAATAATCCTAACACTTCCAAGGTCATAACTACGTAAGGATTTCCTAGTTAAACAAAACTAGCTCTCATGACCAGTCCCTCCAGATAAAGTGACACAAGACTTTAGGAGCAGAGGGTGATCTCTGTTTTACAGGTTAAGAAACAGAGAACCGGGAAAGGAAAAAGGAAGCCAGGGGAGATGTGGGAATGCCCAGTAACGACAACACCCAGTGCTGCAACACAGTTTCTGGAGTCAATTTTCCCGAGTTAGGGAACGCAGTCACATGCAGTGCAACGCCCATTGAGTTTTGACACCCAACAACAAGTGTTCGTGCTCAGAGGTGTTTTTGTGTGCTCAATATAGCCAGATAACAACTGCTTTTAAATCTTGAGTGCCTTTTCTGTCTGTTGCTATCGCAACAAATGAAAGCAATTCGGTCTATGTTTACTGATAATTTATAAGCGAGTGCAGCAAGCGAGAGGAGATGGTGCAGTAGTTCATGATTTCTGGAGCACACATGATACTTCGAAAGACCCTATTTGCCTTACTTCGTGTTACCAACCAAGCAAGGAACACACAGCCATGTAGGTGGAGAGCCGACTCACCCTTCCCACTTCCACGAGGTTGGTGACCATGATGATGCTTGCGGTGTTTTCATGCCACACCATCCTCCAGAAGTCATAGATGGTCTCTTGCATTGGGCCTGCAGCAAAACAGAACATGGGCTTTTTTTTTTTTTTTTTTAAATTTTGCAAGTTTGCAACTGGAAAATTTCTGGGGCTTACAAATAAACTGATGCATACCCAACTGGCAGTCCCCTCACTTTTACGGGTGGACGTGGTTCTCCTTTCTAGTGTGGATGCAAATAGGGACTCTTTCTGAAACAGCACCTATAGAAATACTGAATTTTTCATTCATGGTTGAATTTTCTCATGTCGTCAAACATATCTGCATTCGAGCTCTTTCTACCCCTCTTAAACTACTGCTGTGAAAGAAAGTTATTTCTCCATCATTTAGCTATTTATCTCCATAATACTCAAGAGTGAAATTTTAAAAAATGGATAGCATTACTCTTCCTGCTAACAACTGGCAGATATCCCAGGGAAATGGTAGATAGAATGAAATGAGCCTCTATAGGAAAAATGGCCTTTTCTTGTTTCTAATATTTTTCCTTTTCTGTGCTATCTGTCAGATTAACCTCCCCCCTTTTTTTTCCACCTAACTTCCAAAAGTGAGAGAGAAGTTAGACTTTTAAGTAGCTGTACTTCCTGTCCCTGAACATGATCAGCAGCTTGGGCTCAGCTCTTGGGATTGAGCATTCAAAAGCCGTTCTTATGGACTGGGAAGAAAAAGGGCAGAGAGGCATCACAAAATGCTACTTCTATAGGTACTAGGTACAGAAAGTTGGAATACAAAATTTCTTTGAATCCAGATTTGTAAAAATACTAATCTCTACTTTATGCTCGTGCATATTTGAGAGTGTAAGTCACAGTAGAAGTCTTTATAAGACAAGCAGAAACGGGGCACCTGGGTGGCTCAGTTGGTTAGGTGACTGCCTTCGGCTCAGGTCATGATCCCGGACTTCCAGGATCGAGTCCCGCATCAGGCTCCCAGCCCCTTGGGGAGTCTGCTTCTCCCTCTGACCTTCTCCTCTCTCACGGGCTCCCTCACTCATTCTCTCTCAAATAAGTAAATAAAATTAAAAAAAAAAAAAAAAAGACAAGCAGAAATGCAAGGAAATGAGAGGAATATAACTTCAAAGGTACGAGAGTCCCATGGTATGTATGGAATCACACGACTGTTCAGGCACATGCCGGGACCAGGACCCAATCGTACCGTAGGATCTTGGCATTGCAGATGACTGGATTTGAAGCTCCGATATTTGGATTTGAGATGTGCCTCTGCCTCTGTGTGATTTTGGACAAGGCAGCCACTGTGAGCTTCAGTGTCACCATCTTTCTTTATCTACATACTGATCTCAATAATGTTTCTCAGGGTTATCTGAGGATCCCCGGAGTTAATGCATACTCAGGCGTTTTGTAAACAGTGGAACATTAGAACAAACACAAGGTGTGTTTAAAGGTATTTATGAGAGGTCCCTCCTCAGCTAAGGTTTGGACGCTGAGCAACGGTGGCACACCCAGGGGCCCCCTTCAGTCACCTTCCGTTCCTCTTGACCAATTATCAGCTGGTTCTTGTGTAATTCTTCTTTTCCTGCTTTACCATCAGAACCTCCTTCCCTTCTGTCCACAATGGAAGCTTCTATTGTTTCTCCTTGCTGCTCTGACCCCACTCTCACCTTTCCCAAGAAAACAGACTCCACCTCCTGATCTCTCTGCAGCTCGTCCCTTTACAGGACCCTGCACACCACCTCTCATGAAGCTGGGTCTGCCACTTCAGCCCATGTCCCTTGGCGTGTTCATGCCATTCTCCTGATGTATGGGCTGAAGATCTCAATGATTTCAATTGAAGGTTACACAGGGGACAGGTAAACATTGGATCTTCTCCATCACTACCTTTCTAGCTTGTAGATAGGAACATTCACTGTGTACTGAACAGCCTGTCATTTATTCACAAGAAAAAAAAATGCCCCGAGTCTATGTTTGTGTAAACAGATAGTCTTCCCAGCATAACCCCCAAACAAAGGGGTGGCCCAGACACTTTCCCCTTCCTTCACTAGATCACAGACCTGTGCCACCTACTCTGAAAGTTCCAGAAACAGTTCTGATGACAATGGCTATAGGAGATGAATTAGATACTCCAGGATCATGGAAGGCGTGTGCCTGAGGAAGAGAAGATACTTCTCCCTTCAGGGCCTGACAGGAGTCACCCCAGAGACATTCCAGGCTCCAGGCAAGTTCCCACCAGCAGCTCACTTATACTTTCTGAGTTTTAGACTCCCTTGTGTTTACTTCATTTCAGTTTTCCCTAGAGGGAAACACAGTTTACTACGCTTTCTGTGGCACCTTATAGACTACCTGGGACATGGCAGGAGCTCAATGAATAAATGAATTAGTCTGTATGCCTACTTATAAACTGTATTATTTATTATTAAAATATGTCTAAGTATTAAATAATATTAATATATCATATTTGTATAAATCCCCTCCTCAATGGATGTTTTGGAGATTATCAGTAGAAGCTGGAAAGCACGTTGGTTTTACTACTTGCCAATTCATTGAAGGGAGGACATCTTTTGCAAGGGTCTCTTCAGAATGACAGTGACCATCATGCAGGCCTCAGAGCACTATGACGGAACTGCTTCCAACCATTAAGTGAGTTACTCCTCTGTTTCCCGGACTCGAGGCTTTGTATCTCAGCTCAGCTTATTTCCCTAGGTAACCAGAATGCCACCCTGGTCTCCAGTAACTGTTCTCTACCGAGGGCCATGGTTCTCAACTCTGGTTGCATATTACAATTATTGTGTAGCTTTCTAAAAAGTTAGGCAGAGCAACAGGCAGAGAGAGGGGGGTTGATCCCAGGACCCTGAGATCATGACCTGAGTCAAAGGCAGCCACTTAACTGACTGAGCCACCCAGAAGCCCCTGAATCACTATGTTTGTATCCTTTGGGTAAATACCTAGTAGTGCAATTGCTGGACTGTATCAATATTTTTAACTCTTTTCCAGAGTGGCTGTACAAGCTTGCATATGCTAAGTGAAATAAGTAAGTCAGAGAAAGACAAACACCATCTGATTTCACTTGTATGTGGAATTTAAGAAACAAAACAGAGGATCATAGGAGAAGGGAGGGAAAGATAAAATAAGATTAAATCAGAGAGGGGGACAAACCGTAAGAGACTCTTAACTCTAGGAAACAAGCTGAGGGTTGCCGGAGGGGAGGTGGGTGGCGGGATGGGGTAACTGGGTGATGGACATTAAGGAGGGCACGTGATGTAATGAGCTCTGGGTATGATATGAGATTGATGAATCACAGGCCTGTACCTCTGAAACTAATAATACACTAATGTTACTTAATTGAATTTAAATAAAATAAAATAAAAATTCTGAGATCCTAACCCAAAAGACTGCTTTAATTGGGCTGGAGAGGTGAGGTCTGGGTGTGTCTGCACATCAGAACCCCACACCCACAGCACCGGGACGTCTGGCTCCACCTTCCATCCTCTCAGGAGGTCTCATATGCAGATGCAACGCAGAAAACCCAAGATTTGTTTGTTTTGAATCTACTGACTAGTCTAACTTTATATACCAGCAATTTGAATCCAGGAATCCCATTTCTCTCTGACTTAGAAGGAACTTCATGCATCGAATGGCGAGGAGCACGGCTACACTGGCTGGCCGAGGAGCTGAGGCAGTTAAGATGACAGGGCTGTTTTTGCTGTAGTTTTTAATGTTTACCTAACTACATATGGGTTATCTTGAAAACAAAGGACATTTATAAGCATCAGGGGCTCATTTGGTTGATGATATAAATGGCAGTCTTGATAATTTTCTTGTCTGCCGACGTAAAAAAAAAAAAGAAAAGAAGATTGGAATAGACTAAAAAAACAATTAAAACAGAAAAGTTAGACAAAAAAAGAAAAGACTGGGTCTTTTCTGGGTTAGAATGAATTGGGTCATTGTTCTTTTCAATGCTAAAATTAGGACAGTTATCCAGAAGAACTAAAACAGCTTGGGTTAAGATCTGAAAATGAATTTGAATGCAAAGATTATTCTAAGCTGATCCCAGGAGGGAAAAAAAAGAAAAAAAACCACCATCCAAGGCGAGGGTCCTGAGTCCCCACGTCCCCTGGTGCGGATGTGCTGTGGTCTTCCTCGTCTCTTCTGCCCTTCCCACCCGCCCCCCACCGCCCCCTGCGCGGGGTACTGTGCCTCCATATTTGAAAGTAGCCCTTGCTGACACACCGTGTGACTTTCTCCCTGACCTGGTCACAGTAGCAGTTCACCGAAAAAACTGCCCAGGGGCAGGCTCTAGAGAGTCTTGTCTTCTGGGCTAATGATGCAAGATATTTTCAACAATGCTTATTCAAATTTTGTTTGAAAAAGAAAAAGGAAGGCACCCCAATTTAAGGTTTTTAGGGCCAACATTGGTCAATACTGTTTTTCTTTTCTCTTTGAAATTAGTCAAATAATACTGAATAACATATTTCAAATTATTTCCTGAGACACGAATACATTAGGACTCAGAGACCTAGGTCTTACAAAATCAAACAAGCGTGCCAGAGGCCAGGGCAGGGTAGCCTTTGTGGATCCCAATGGCCACTCCCTTTGATTTTGGCAGTTCCTGGTGGGATCTGAGAGACCCTGGCCACTCGAAGCCTATAGACACATGCCTGGGATGCAAGGCCATTACCCCTGGCACCCACGCCCTCATAGGGCTGAGATTTGGGGAGTTCAGTGTTTCTCTGCCTCTGATGTCAGTCTCCCAAAAGCTGGTGTGAGGACAGTAACAGGTCACTGGGGATGGCTCCAGGCTGGACAAACAACTCCTGAGACAAGGAATCTATAATAGCAGACAATGGACTCTGAAAAACCTCCCTTGTTCCAGGGACCAACGGCAGTGACCCACAGCCACAGTGACCCACAGCCATAATGACCCAAAGCCGCGGTGCCCCACAGCCCTGCTGTCTGATTTCTGCAGTTTGTGGCTGGGTGGAAGCTAGAGGCTGCTTTGGCTGTGCCTTACAGATGTTCCTGCAATAGGCAAGAAGGTTATTCTCAGCAGTCATCCCCTTAGGAGACTAAAGTATTTAAAATGTAAGGTCTTGAAATTTCAGTATCAGACCAATAATACATTCCATTTCTCTCACAATAGTTGGCTTACACGGACCTCTGCTGAGAAGAAAATGTATGCAGGGGCCATTCTGACCACCACGAACTCTGGAAGGAACAGCAACAACAGGAAAGGTCAGGGAGGACCAGAGCGCAATGGGAAAAAAAAAAAAAAAAAAAAAAAAGGCAATGAAAAGCATAAGTGAAAGCCATTCAAGGATGGGCTCTATTGTGTTCAGATGAGTTCTCTAGTTCATGGGAAGTGAGAGATATTTAAAATCATCATTTCAAATCTTGATAGAAGACTTGTATCTCTTCTTTTCACATTCTCATTTCTATACATTTCTGTGTTAACTAGAGCCACTGAGAGGTCAAGGTCCTTAAGCTCCCAGTGGCATATTAGTTTTTTGAAGGGAAGAAAGGTAGTACACTGTCTTTCAATCGCTATCCATTGTAAATAGAAAAACGTCTGACTTCTTTGAGGGACTGTCTATATTGCCCAGGTCCCATATGAAGTATGTTATATATCTTATCTTATTCAGCTAAAAGATTTCAATCCTATATAATGAGCACTACGGTTCTCCCACATTTTACTGAGAGGACGGGAGGCTGAGGAAGTCTGGCACATCGTCAGAAGGTACACGGCTAGTGGATTGTAGAGCTGACCTTTGAGATTTACCCCACCATGTGACGCTGCCTCCATGCCAATGTCAAAAGCAACTCAGAAGGGTTCTAATTGACAGGAGTGTGTGTGTATGTGTATGCGCACGCGTGCGCCCAGTCATCTTAACCTGGCAAGAAGATAACAGAAGAAAACCCATGTCAACTACCTGAGACTACCTCCTTAAACATGTGTGTTTTTCTTTTCTTTCTCTTTCTCTCTCTCTCTCTTTCCTTCCTTCCTTCCTTTCTTCCTTCCTTCCTTCCTTCTTTCTTTTTTTTTAAATCAGGTTGACTCCTGCCTTGAAACCTCCCATGGGGCCAATGAAATCCAACTGCTTGACAAGCATGGCCAGCCCCAGCCCTCTTTCTCCACCACCCAACCTCTCCTGCGTCCTGAGCTTCCCCGACTCCGGAGCACTTCCAGAGTAGAAGCCCTCCTCCAGCTGGGCCTCTTCCTAAGCAGATGTCCTTCCCAGCCTGCAAGTCCTGCTATCTCAGCTTGGCCCAGTGAAGATGACCTCGTCAGGCAGGTGCTCCAAGACCGGAGCCATGGCTCTCTGTTTCTTTATTTACCATCAGCGGTGATGATGGTGTGTTTTTAATGAACCTATTCCTTGGTGGTCCATGAGTGTGGATCTACCCATTCAGGTCACAGTTTCTCTGTGCCCAGTGGTTCTACACCTAGCTTGCTTCCCTCGTCCATACCCCCTTGCTGGGCCCTGGTGGGGATCTGAGTGTGAATTCCGCATCTAAGGTGAGCATTCGGCTTGCTCTGTGTCAGACGCTCGTCAAGGTGTGGAAGGGATGCCAAGGTGAGTGACAGAAACACGTCCCTACTTTCAAGAGGCTTTCACCTTATAGGAGGAATATATCACACTCTCACTTAAAGGGCAGTAAAGTAAGTGTCCTAAGATGCTTGAACTTCAAACTGAGCTGTGTATGACTCTGGAGACACATGGAGATTCCCCATGGGGCACAGGATTAATTTTTAAAAGGATTCATTTCTAGATATTTAATTCTACGTGGATGTTACCAAACTGATCTCCCTGAGAAGGAGCCACCATGCACAGCAGTCTTTCTCACACTTAACCAAACCTTCACCCATCTCAAATACTATAATGGGGCCCTGCTCAAGTATACAACCTACAAGTCTGAAGCAAAGCAATTGACTGAAAACACATGGCTTTGTGCTTTCCTTATCTGAAACAAAGCTCTGTTATGAAAAACCTGATGTTAGAAATGGGGTACATCTATTTTAAATAATGGAAAAATTTTATTTCTTAAATAATGCCATTCAATCCTGTACTTGATCATATTAGAGACTGGGGTATTTTGGTTCATGTTAGGATGCTCTGAATCAGAACACTTAAAGCAGTGGAGGCTAGAAAGTTTTACTCTTTTTTGGGGGGGTAGAGGGGGAGAGGGAGAGAGAGAATCTTAAGCAGGCTCCACGCTGAGCACCAAGCCCGACATGGGGCTCGATCTTACAACCCTGAGACCATGACTGCAGCTGAAATCGAGAGTCAGACGCTTTACCGACTGACCCACCCAGGTATCCCTGCCTATTCTTTCAAATGAAAGTGGAACGTTTTGCTGGTCCACCAAATTTTTCTAGATGAAACCCAGGGCTCAAAGTTTTACGTGTTTCCTTTCAGGTTAGATATGCTGTAATCCATCAATTAGTGAAAATATATTTATCACATATCATAAAATATTTATTCTAATTATATAAATCCTCATTTTATCTTGGCAAATATTTAATATTATCTATCTCCTTTTCATAAGTGGGCGCAGTGGGCTGGAAAGCGGAGTCCAGCTACCCAAAGGCTGAGTGCAGAGGGAGTCGTAGAGCTCTCCTGTGGGATTCGGATGGACGCGTGTCTGTAGTGGAGGGACCTGTTTTATTTATTGACCCAAAACTCCAAGAAACAGGAATTTGCTGAATATGAAGATTAAAAAAGGGTAAATAAAGTGATGAGACTCTATATCGATTAATAGAGGGGAAATTTTTGAATATTTTACTCTAGACATATTAAAAAATGTTCAAATATTCCAAGGATGGTTCCCTGGGCATGCAGGTGGCTGGCAGAGACCAGCAGTGGAAATGCCCAGGCAGCGTGGCAATGGCTGGGATCCCGAGGTAGTGGCAGCGTGGCTCCAGGTGGAGCAGCACATGGAAGATGGGGGTGCGAAGGTCAGAGCAGTGGTGGGCAGGGTGACAGCCCTCCGGGTAGCCTTGACCAGCTGGTATACTCAAGGTCACCCAGTGCAGAGACGAGGCTCACATTTGAATCAGACGGGGGAAACTGAGGCTACCCTTGGAGGGGGTTTTGGATGAAACTGAGCCGGACTCTTGCTGTAACCTAGTGCACAGGAGCCCAGCGAGGCCCTGGGCTGGAAGGGGGACCTGGGAAGGGGGATGACAAAGAGGGTGAACAATTAAATGAGGCACAGGGATGAGCCCCTCGGGCTAGGTGTGATTTCTGTCGACTGTCTCATCTGTTCACCACCTCAAGTGTGTAAATTTCCATTTTAAGATGAGAAACAGGTTTGGGAGAATAAATGCCCTTGAAACTGGGATGACAACCCAGGGCAATCCAGCTGCACTTTCTAGATTTCAGAATGACCTCCGCAGACTGGTTGAGGGTGAGGCTTGTTAGTGAACGTCAGTCCTCCAACTGAGACGGACTGGCCCCAGATGTGGGAAGAGGGGCTGTACTCGGTGTGCGGTACACACTGAACGGTGAAAGTACAGACGGAAGGGGCGGGGGCAAAGTAGCTGCAGGAGTCCTTGCCCTGGGCACTGGCCTGGTTTGGGCTTGGTCAAGTCCTTCAGCATCCAGTTCACTCCATTAGCACTGAAGACCATTGAAGGTGGAATTCAGATACGGAAAAAGATGAGCCTAGGATTTATGCATTTATTTTAAAGCTCTTGCTCATAAATAAAAGGGTCCTAAATTTTTGATCCATTATTGTTATTGTTACTGCTGGCAATAATCTAGAATAAGTATCATGAAGTCAGTCATTCAACATTCAGAGCGTTAGATGTCCCTTCAGTGGTTTCTGAGTAAGTTTTTATTACAGAACTTTATGTGATTTCTCAATATGATTGTTCCATAACACGTCTATAATTTTACATTTAGTAGCTTTTCATTTGTGCAGTAGTGAAATGTAAAAGGTAAAATATGCCACCACGTTTCACAGACTGAATCTGCCTCGTGTGTCACAAAAGCGATAATGGTGACACAGAAAACACTCGGCTTCTGCATTAATAAACCTTAACAACACTTATTTGATAGGTGCATTTGCTCTTCCCTGAGGCTACTTATGTTAAAGCATGGAGTTTTTATGAATAATTTTTGGTATCAGCTGCAGAAAGTGGAAACCGAAGTTGAGATGGCTGGGTGCACGAGATGTGATTTGCTCATTTTCCTGAATTGCTAAGAATATCTGTCCCCTCACCTCCCAGAAATTACCATTTAAAAGAAACAATATAAATCAGCTAAGGAATTAGGAGCAAATGCTGAGCATTGTTCTATGATGGGGAAAACATGAGAATATTTAACTTAAATTCAGAAATATAACTAGTAGCATGTTAAAATAGGGTTTCTAAGGATAGATCTTACGTGAAGCACCCTCCCTGTCCAGAATTACAGGGTTCGGAATGTTCACCAGTCTACTGGAATTTTCATTTAGTGACAATAAAAGAGAAAATAGGCGTTGGAGCTATAATAAAATAGACCTTTTAAGAAGTAGTGTCAAAAGTGATGACTTAAATAAGGACATTAAATAGTGTTTTCAGCTAATAATTTCAGTGGTTCGCACACAAAGATAAACCCTTTCTTACTCTGGAGTAGGCTTTCCCACTGTGAGTCTTTCCCCTTTGCCTGGCCCACTCATGGGAGCAGCTACTTGCCTATTACCCCGTCTGTTCTAAATTGGCTCACAGGTGTGCGTTCTTCTTATAACTGAAAACCAGGCACACACTTCCTGCCATTCCCATTAGTAACATTTCCCCTCAAACACATAATCCACATGTTGATGTTTACACTTGACTCATACCCTTCCCTAAAATTGTCCTTTCAGAACGAAATGAGAGAGTGTGCCAACATCGACTGTGCAAATATTTGTGGCTCTCCCTAGATGATCAGTTACATGGAATGTTGGTTTCCAGGTACATTACTAGAACATATGCAATCCTGATTGGACACCAAAAGGTCATGTCAGATTTAATTAAGAGAAAATTGGTACAAACCAAACACTAATAGACAGGCTGCATGCAGATTCTCAAAAAGCCCAGGAAGCCTCTGTCTGTGGATTAAGTCATAACCCTTCAGACATTGTCTCTGTTTTGGTTAATAACGTGCCTTTTGTCTTATTCATTTATTCGATTAAAATAGTTATAAAATATTTTTAAAAAAACCTCTAAAGAATAATATACTAGATACTTGTGGCTATGTCTTAATAAAGACACATTTAATCAATACCCATTTTCTGCCTAAGAAATATAAGGCACTTGGTATTTTAAAATTCTAGTTTCCCCCTTCCCATTTTTCACATTCATATTGTTTAGTACTTTAGTTCCAATGTGAGTTCATTCTACCTTGATTAGTCATTATTGTAATTCCTTCTTTTCTGTTGTAAATTTTTATATACCCTCACCGTTTTTACTGTGGTTTTCCCTAGTTCATCTTTGTTAGGATAAACTTCCTGACTTTCCACACACCATTCTTAACTATGTCTCAAGTCACAGCAAAAATAGATGAAGAAGCACATTTTTTAAAAAAGTAAACTGGAAAAAAAATAAAAAATAAAAAAGTAAACTGGAAACAAAATGAGTCAAGTATTCTGAGTATATTCTTCCTTTCCCCTACCAGGAATTTTAAGACCTTTAAACAAGGAAATAAATGAAAATAGTGGCTTTGAGAACAAAGTTTGTCATAATATTTTTAGAAGTTTTCTTTTTCCTTAAACAAAAGCTACATGTGTTAAAATTAACTAAAATAAAGCACTTAAAAATAAAAATCTGTAATCACCCTTAGGAGTCTTTAAATAAATGATTTCTGACACACAAACACATACATACCTTTAACCATTTAGATACATTAGTGTAGTGATAAAATCCCAAATAAAGATTAAAAAATAAAGTCATTCAAAAAATAACTATGATGGCTTCCATACCACATATGACGTACGATGGCCTAAATTACAATTGTGGGTTTTGTTAAAAAGAAGAACACCAACATATTTTTATCTATGAAAATGTTGGCACCAAACTCAAAACTAAAAAGTTTTTGGAAGTGATATAAATGTTCTGTTAAGAAAACTTAGGAAAAAGCTTTCTATGTGTCATACGAAGTAGAATAAGGTCATCTGATTGTGTTGCCAGGAAATTTGTTTTGGAAACTTGTTAATAAATTATTGGTGAAAAACTTTAATATCCTGTTTGCTTTTCCCTGTGTGAGCGTGAGGCTTTGGGTGTGGGTCAGGGTAGGTGTCACCTTCACTCAAAACCATAGGCGCGATTACTCACCAGTGAAGTGTCTACATTTTCTTGCCTGCATATAAATATCTCACTGGGTATCTCCATATTTTTTAAAGAACACAACCATGATACTGTTATATGATTTTAAAAAGAACTATTGTTCTTTTTACTCTAAACTCTTTATGCACAGATGAACTATTGACCCTGAGGTCCTCTTCCTCAACTGACTCGCAACGCTTGGGAGACATGTGCATTTCCTGGGACTCTGCTGTGTGAGATGGATCTCAGAAGTGGTCTGCAGGAATTCCTTTTGGTTCAGCTCCACACTGTCTACAATCTCTTTGATGCAGATTGTAACTGACCACTTGTAGGCACCTGGTCAACCTCTAGCCAAGCAGAAGACGGGGCCTGCCTAACTAGCACCTCCCTACCCAACACAGACAGGTTGAAGAAGGAGCCCAAGAGTGCATATCTTTCCTTTTATTCCCCCCACTGCTCGTCTGTCATTATTATTCTCTTTTCCACAAGATCATTTCTCAGCCCCATTTGTTATTTCTTAGCCTTCCAAAGCTCCTCTCTAAACTATCCTTGTGTATTCTTATCTCAGAAATTGGTTTGGACAAACCCTGTTGTAAAAAAACGTGTCTGGCCTTTGGAATTAGCGGTTTTCCCTTTCATGTGATCTGTGACTCTATGTGTGCTTCAGGGAAGCCTTCAGAACACCAAGACTGGTGTGCTTTGCTGCTATCAGAGCTGCTCAATTTCTACAAGACTTCAAAAGCAGAGGGAAAATACGTTTCTCCAAGCTTATGATATAGTTTATTGTCTTTCCAACCAATGTCTGTCCTTCATTTTTTTCTTTTTATAATTTTTTTTAAAGATTTTATTTATTTATCTGACAGAGAGAGTACAAGTAGGCAGAGAGGCAGGCAGAGAAAGGGGGGGGAAGCAGACTCCCTGCTGAGCAGAGAGCCTGATGTGGGGCTTAATCCCAGGACCCTGAGATCATGACCTGAGTTGAAGGCAGAGGCTTAACCTACTGAGCCACCCAGGCACCCTGTCCTTTGTTTCAAAATGATGATAATCTTGGGGCGCCTGGGTGGCTCAGTGGTTTAAGCCTCTGCCTTCAGCTCAGGTCATGATCTCAGGGTTCTGGGATCGAGTCCCACATCGGGCTCTCTGCTCAGTGGGGAGCCTGCTTCCCCCTCTCTCTCTCTGCCTGCCTTCTGCCTACTTGTGATCTCTCTCTGTCTATCAAATAAATAAATAAAAATCTTTAAAAAAAATGATGATAATCTTTGCACTTTGAGGAGGATGCAGGACACTGGTGAAAAAGTAAGTGGTTCCCTTTGATATATCTCTCTGGAAGGAAGCATGAACCGGTGAAGAATTATTAATTTTTATAAAAACTGTATGGGTATACACTATACCAGCATTAAAGTCCGAACGGCCTATGTTGTCACTGAAAATGTGTCTTTTGGAATTCACATGATGATAATGATAAGAATTGCAGCTAATAAGTATTGAGCAGTTGCTAGCAGATCTGGTATCTGAGCACTAACAGTCTAACTCTGGAATCCACTCTTGTTGGCTTCTCTTCTCTATTGCCGCTTGGAGAGGAAGAAAGTCTCATCTTAGTTACTGACATAAAAATAATGTTTGTATGTGGGAGGAATTTGTGGACCCCAGTTTCAAAGATTTGATCGTGGCCCTGTGAATAAAACCAACAACGGGGTGATCCTTAGCATGACTTGTACTTAGAACTGAAATGTTTCAAACATTTCTCGAAACCCCATCTACCTAAATGAACCATTGTTTGGATTTTGCTCTTTGTGGCCTATATTCCACTCTCCTCTAGAATCAGGCCTTCCTGGCAGTTACGTAAACATTTTCAGTGTGCAGTGGTACCACTGTGAATGGGAAGGCAAAGGCTGCTATTTTTCCTGATGTGGAGAGCAGAAGGATAAAGGCAGACAAATCAGATTTGAGGGACAGGGGTAAAGATCAGGCCTCCAAAGAGAAACCCTTATACAGAAAAGAATGAAAGGGTTGATAGGCAGCGTGTGGCAATAATTTGCTCCCCTCCGCAGAGACCTTTGGTCCTTGATCCCTGGGAGGGGTTGTATGGCAATATTGCTTGAAGAGCTGGGAAGAGGCGCACGAAAAAGTGTTTGGAGCCTCAGAAGGGAGCCACATGACAGATGTTCACACCACAAGAGCCTCTTGCTGGCTGAGTCACCGAGCATTCATCAGGCCTGTCTCCAAAGAGAACCCTCATAAACTCATCTTGAGTACTTGTTCATGCTGTAAAGAGGGGACCAGAAGAGAAGGCAATCAAGGAGAAAAAAAGAAGAATGGTGGCTTTCAGAATGGAGGGGTTTGGTGACCCAAAGGACCTGGCTGCCTTCTGTCAAGGAGAAATAAAGCAAAGGGAAAAAACTATATTCACATGCTTCAGGGGCCACTGCCGGAGAAATAAAAGCTTTCATTAGTCTCTGTATTCTTTAATTAAGCCTTTCTCAGTATACAAGTGGGATCTGCTTTTATTTAAGGAAAAAGAGAATAAATCTAATAAATGAATAAAATACAAATAAGTTGATTCCCTAGGTATCACGCAGTGTAGGCAATCTCAAATTTTCAATGGCAGCATGGGGCACTGCGAGAGAAAATTTCCAGAAGCATCCTCTTGAGTGAGAAGGCAAGGCACAAAAGTAACTTGCAATGGCCAGAAAGGTCCCAAACTGTCTGCTGCGAACTTGTTCAAAACTGTGTCGGTGTGTGATCAAGGAATCTGATCACCAGAGTCAGGAAAATAGCAGCAGTTCTGCACTGGGTCTCATTTTTCCACCTACTGTGGAGTACAGGCGAGGGAGAGAAATAGCCTACAGTAGTTCCCAGACCTGGTCTTATGGCAAAACCACAACTTAGTGCTGGCTGCTTATACATACACCAGCACTATGTAGTTCCTAAGGTCAGCGCTGTATTTCCAACCCTGTCTGAGCCAGACACTTGGTACGTTCACAGAAATATTTGTTCCATTTTGGGTGAATTGGGCCTGAGAGCAGTGTCTTTGCTTTGAAAGGGCCTGTGATGCTGCAGGCCCCAGAAACCAGCACCGGGGGAGCCTGCGCCCCTGGGTCCTCAGCTACAGCTCTATCCTTCCAAAGGGCTAAACCTAGAAGAAAGACGTGACGGTGATTGGACAGAAGGCCTCTCGGGAGACTGGAAACACATTCGGTTTCTCCGAAGTTAACACTGCGTGCCATCTCTGAAAATATTCATGAATGATAATCGGTACAGTTTGCAAATACTTTTGTATCTACACCTCACTTGAACTTATAGGGATGAAAGTCACTTGAAGCAATTTGTGCTTTAAGATCCAACTGTCTCAATGGCAAAACAGGGGAGCTGGACTTTAAGACTTTAAGAGTTTCTACCAGCTTGAAAAGATTCTAGAATGTTCTACTTCAAATGAAGAACACTGGTAAATTATTCTTATAGATTCAAAAAGCATGCCTGACAGCAGCATTGTCTGTCTTCCAATTATTCTGTGTTGGTTTAAGTTCTGTTACTCAAGGGACATGTTTCCATCGTGGCATCTATAACAATATGGGTGGATGCCACCTACTGCAATCTATTTTTGGTTTTATCTTTTAATTTGCAACCTGTCTTTAAATGTTCTCACTACTAATGAGCAGGTTTATTAAGAGCATAGGGTGAGAAATGTTTGTGATCTGACCTTTTGGCTAATTGGCCAGTCTCTGTTGAAATTAATCTGGTGAAGAGAAATTATGGTTTCAAAGGCAGTTTATGGGAAAGCTGTTAGTTGCAATTGTTTATTCTTCTTTGAATAAAGAAGAATAAACAACTCTTTTTTTCTTTGGAAGACTGTGCAGGAATAGTAACATGTAGTGGGTCCACCATGGAGAGTTTGGCCCGGGCATACGGAAGGTAGACCTCACAAAAGGTGACTGTTTGCTGGATATCAAAGCCTCCTTATTTAAGTTTGAAAACTAGAGACTACTCCACTTTACTAGACAATACTTTTATTTATTTATTTATTTTTAAAAAAGATTTTATTTATTTATTTGACAGAGAGAGATCACAAGTAGGCAGAGAGGCAGGCAGAGAGAGAGAGAGAGAGAGAGAGGAGGAAGCAGGCTCCCTGCTGAGCAGAGAGCCCGATGCGGGACTCAATCCCAGGACCCTGAGATCATGACCTGAGCCGAAGGCAGAGGCTTAACCCACTGAGCCACCCAGGCGCCCCTAGACAATACTTTTAAATTATCCTCAAAGATGACACTTCCAGTTGACAACCATTGGAAATATGGCGGCCACTTAGCTGGGAGGAACAATGGCAGCCAGTGAACTTGTACACACTGGTAGTTAGAGGAATACAAACAAAAGTTGTTTACTGAAGACTTAGCTCTTGATTAAAACTTTTCTCTTTCAATTCTACTGAGAAATAATTTCAAGGTTTCATCTCCATCTGGAGGCCAGAATGCAGGAGACAGAAGCTTCTTCATGAATGTGTAGAACTTGCATCGACACTGACAAGTCTCTATTCCAAGTGTGACTGGCTGAGGAGGGTTAAGTTTACCTATTCTAAGCACCATTACTCACTGCTTCAGGGGCTAGCGGGGAGAATTTGGAGCTAGGAAAATATAAACCACATTTATCTTTCTGAACAATCTTTAAGAAAAATAGTGCTACCACATGGAGTATGTGGAAGACGTGGAGAAGAAGACCAGACCAACAGCAAACAGAAGGAAGCCACGATAGAAAAGTTTCAATCACAGTGTTGTCGTGGATGACTGGGAAGTGTTTCTGCTAGAAATCGTCACTCCCCACATTTTTGTTATTTTCATGTTCAAAGTCTGTTCCTGGCTCAAGGTCGCTAGAGGACATTTATTTCCAGGCTTCTCTTCTTTTCTCTTTTTCAAGTTATCAATAAATAATAATCATGGACAAATAAAACTGATTCTAGCCAGTGTATATGGGAGGGGGATAGGCAAAGGTAGGGTCAGGACAGAGATTATCTCCAAAAACAGTGCCTGGATTGTCGGAAGAGAAAGTGTTCATAAGAATAGGAGCTGATCGCCTGGACCTGAGAATAGACGGAGTCACAGACATTGGAGATCAAGATCTCCAAATCCACCAGGTGAGTAGATGCTGTCAACACGAGATAGCCTTTTTGCCTGGTTGGAATGTCCTACTGCCTAACAGGGGTCTGGCACACAGTGACTCCCAATTCATTCATTTATTCATTCCTTCCCTCACACGCTCATTTTTGTATTCTCACCAGGCATCTGCTTCATGCCAGCTCTCCCCCCGGCAGTGGGTATGTACCTGTTGAATTAATACATGATCTCTGTGGCCCTTCCTCGGATACGAGGACAGGAAGCAACATTCTGCCCAGGCATCTTCCTCTTTGTTTCTTTCTTTCTTTCTTTTCTTTTTTTTTTTTTTGGCATCTTCCTCTTTCACTGGCCTGCAATGCAGAATGTCCTTGCCAGGCGAAGGGCGGTTCTGCCTGACGGACAGTGATATTTCTAATGGTAAACAGCTATCTGGTAACCGGTTTTCTCTATCAGTCCCAGTGTGACTGGCATCCGGAAACATGACACTGAGCATCAGAGTTTCTGCGAACAAAAGATGTGCTAGCTTCAGATTGTTAAGACCCATGCATTTTACTATTCTTGAGGATAGGTGGCTTGATACCCTTTCATTGTTTATTTTTGGGGGGGACTGTGCTAATTTGACAGGCCTGGCTACACCCCTGGAATTCTGACCTCAGCCTTCATTTTGCTGCCACATAGAGTCTCTTCTTGTCACCATCCGTGTTCGTTCCCTGGACTAGCGACTCTCCAAACAGGGTGCCCAGAGGCCCGCTGGGGAAAAGGGAAACTCTGGAATCTTAGTGTCACATTTCAGGACATCCGAGACAATTTTAATTAAGAGGTATTTCCAGAAATGACTGTATCATAGAATTTTTTTTTTTTTTTTTTTTTGAGAAAGATCATTAACTTGGAAGGAAGGGATTAGATTTTGAGGAGAGAGCTTCAGCGCAGGAGAAAGACCGTAAGCCCTGAGCCTCTAATCCAGGGTGAGACTCACATGATTATCACGCAGCACTTGACAGGGAAAGGAGGAAAAGTGTCTGGAAACATTGTGGGTGCACTGCCGGCCCTCAACTACACGTTAGTTCTGTTTTCTACCCCTACTGCTCCCCAAGGGCTTCCTCTTTCCTCTATTTATGTAATGGGACGAGTAATACCCAAATTCATCAGAGGACAGAAAATTAGTTATACCAGAAAGTCTAGCGCTTAATAGGCACTTCATATTTATTGAATCAATGGACAAATAAAAATTCTGACTTTCAAAAAGAAGTGTATTTTATCAAGCAAAACTACGAATATAGAAAGAAAATGTATTTATCACTTTTTATTACATGAGAAGGAACATACTTGAAAATCAACTATTTTGACACTATATTTAATATTAGAAAATATATTTCAGTTGTATGCAACTTAGGTTATTGAGTGAAATAAAAGCTACACCTGCCTCACTGTCACTATCGTTGTCTGAATTATTAGTTTGTTTGTACTCCAGATTTTTTTTTGTGTGTGTGGTTATTCTGTTACCTCTATTTCCAGTTTTCTCTGAGGGATAATTCCATACAAACTAATCCTTTTACTTTTTTTTTTTTAGAGAGAGAAAGAAAGAGAGCTCAGGAGGTGGGGTAGGGTCAGGAGAGAGAGAGATTCCCGAACAGGCTCCACACCCAGAGCAGAGCCCAATGCGGTCTTGATCTCATGACCCCGAGATAATGACCTGAGGCGAAATCAAGAGTTGGACCCTTAACCAAGCACACCATCTAGATGCCCCCTAACTAATCTTCTTAAAGCACTGTTTTCACCACCACATGGCTCAGAAACATCCTTCCTCTCCTGTCTCTGCCCTTCCTCCTTTAGTTAAACAATGTTCTCCATTCACAACCTTTAAACCAATGTCCTCACTTAACCTGCCAGTTTTTCCTACCCCTCCAACTCAGAGCTTTTTTTTTTTTTTTTTTAAATCTGGGATGTAGATATTTTTCAGGCTAGATTTTAGTGTCTGTGAATGTCTGAATGTCTATATAAAATTGTGTGTATGTATGAATTTTTCCTGAGAGAAGATCCATTTCGACCAGTGGCTAAGAGGACTCAAGACACCATGAAGGGAGGTGAAGACCCTTCCTATCTTTAGTCAGGTCTCCCTTGTGCCCTCTGCCAGGGCTCTGTGCTCCTGCCTGACCTGTGGAGTCCTCCTGTTCATCCCGTCCTCTGTCCTCTGACACAGGAACCCTCCCTCAAGGTTGGCTGAAGACCTGCCTTCCCCACTCACCCCACGGATGCTCTTTACCCCTCCTCTGGCTCCCAGAAATGGCAGTCAAGTGCTGGGGCCCCACCACAAGACGGTGATCTCCGGATTTCATGATGGCCCCCACTGAGGGAGTGACAGGCAAATTCCTCCAGCGGGATCCACCGATATTCCTGTGCCCCTCTAGCCCACACATGAGCGGGGTCATGAGGAAGAGGGGCTGGGTGCTGGAAAGGCCGTGTCCCTCACAGACTGACAGAGTTTCCTTCCTCAACTAGCTGACGGCATCTTTCCTAAGGTTTCTAAAGCAGGACTCTTGAAGTCAGTCTTAAAAATAAATCCAAACAATCATAAAAAGAACACTTCTCCAGCCCCCCTCATTTGCATACCACATGGCTGGCAGGTGTTCTCCAGAATCATTTTGGAGGAGCGATTCTAAATGTGTGCCGTTTCCTCCAGCTCGTGGCCCACACTGGGGTCTCCACGGGGTATCTTTTGATGGTGAAATATGATCGGTTCTGGGCAATCCTACCCACCTGCATACTCATCTGCCCCTCACCGTGAGCCCTGCTTTTGAAATCCGTACTCCGAGTACAGACATGCATTAACAGACGTGACTTCCCCTCCTCTGATTCCTGGTGTGCCAAATCATAAATCCTGAAAGTTACAATTGTATTAACGGCTGGTCAGACAGGTGTGATGAGATGCATACTGGGTCACTGACATATTAGCTGCAGACAGAAAACAGTTAAATGGAGCGGAGGGGCAGGCAGGAAGAACATACTAAAAAAGCTACAGATCTGGCTTGATTGTGGTCCCTTCAATTTGGAGAAACATGACCGTTATCATCAAAGGTCAAAGTCAGTTACTGGTACAAATGTCAATAAAGTTGAGGTTGGGGAGGAAGAGATTGAAGAGATAAATTGAGGACATGTCTTCTAGATTGAAGGGAGTTGGTGAAAATCTACATATTTTAAACTCTTGGGAATAGATCTGATTATCAGTAAACTGGACTGTTCATGTAGTTTTGTGGGTTCCTGCTATGAATAGGTTTTAAAGAATTATATCAGTGCACACTAGAAAAGATAAAGAGCAAGGAGAGATTTTAAAATTGCATCTGCTTTATCGCCCATTTTCTTGGATTCTTAGAATCAGACGTTTGTGGTTTTTGTTTTTTTTACGAAGGAGCTCCATGGTCGTGTTCTACCTCTCCGTGCCAATCTCTGCAGAGGATCAGAAATCCTCTGGCAGTCTGAGGCTAACAGTTTTGTTGCATTTGTGTAATAAACTAGAAGAGAGATTCTAATGTTTTAACCCAGACCTTGTGGTCTGAATACATCACTCTTAACATGATGTGTACTGTCTTGATTGAATGCTAGACTTAAAATACGTGCTCATTTCTGGGGCGCCGGGTGGCTTCACTGTTTGAGCATCTGACTCTTGATTTTGGCTCAGGTTGTGATCTCAGGTCGTAGGATCAAGCCCCACATTGGGCTCCACACTCAGCAGGGAGCCTGCTTCTCCCCCTTTCCCTCTGTCCTCTGCCCCTCTCCCTGCTGGAACTCTCTTTTCTTAAAAAAAAAAAAAAAAAAGTCTTATTAAATTTTTTTTTTTTCTCATTTCTGTCCCTCTCCCTGCACCACCATCAGTGATATAAGTACTGCTGGTTTTCCAAGTGCAAGCTGTGGACCACCCCTGTGCCGGGAAAGGTGCCACGTTCTGGCAAACGGGGCGTTATGGAACATCCTTCTCCATTAAGGGCACATGGGTGGTCTACCACAAAGTGATTACATTTGCCATTTCTTAGCTGCCAACAAATGTATTTACTCATTAACACTTGATATGTTGAACGTTTCTAAAGAGGGCTACTGAGCAATTAAGTATGACTCAGACGAATTCTGAAGGCACCAGAAAGTGACTTCTCTAATGGCAGTTTTCTTCGAAGCGTGATATCCCCAGGGGGGAGAGTGGCAGAGGGATGAACAAAGGAATGCCAGGTGAGGGGCTGCACAGAGGACTCTGGGGTTTCTATCTCTACGATGCTGGCTGTTTAGTCACAGTAATCTAGAGGTCCTCAACTCTGAAAATTCAAATAAGATTTAACTTTAGGTTCATGCTATTGGTGAAACAATGGGCTAATAAGCAAGAAATCAATATTTTGTGTATTTTATGATCAAATTTTCACACACATGTATAAAAACTGCTAATTCCAGATTATCATCAGATTTATTAAATGAGATCTGTTATGACCCTTACTTTAAATATTCTGGAATCCATTAGCAGGATTTTAAGGAACTAACAAAGGATTCCTTTGAAAACATTGGTGGATTCAGCTGGGAAGCAGCAGCATATAGGAGAAGGCAACCAAGGCTGGATTCAGAGGCCCTGGATACACGTCCTCATTCTGTCCTATCAGGTAAGAGTTTGCACCAGGCACTTGCTCCCTGAAGGCCTTAGCAACTCCTATAAGGGTCTGCTTCGTGTCAGCTGGGCACGCTCCATGTGACCTTTCTTTGACCAGCCAAGTGATCCTGGAAGGAGTCACTACTGCCTTCATTTTGGGGGAGGGAACATACTGGAGGTCAAGTAGGTCGTCAAAACCCAGGTGTAGAATCACAAACAGTGACATGAGACTGTGGACTCTATGCATGGTGCCACCCGGGTTCTGTCTGAGGCTGTCAGGATTAGGATTAGGCCCCTCGGTGGCTCCATTTCAGTCACACTAGGAGGTTTCTACCCCAGAGCTCTGCTGTACGAAACTACCAGTAGGGAAGAGCCAAATAAAGTCATTTCAATCAATACTAAAATCTAAAATTCAGTTCTTCATTCATAGTAGATACTTTCAGAGTATCTCCTGGTGGCTACTGTATTGACTGGCGCAGAAAAGGAAGATTTCCGCCATTACAGAAAGTTCTGCTGGTTAGTGCTTCTCTAAGTGTTGACACATTCTGTTTGCTGATTACAATCTATGACTCATTAACTGAACCTGACCTTTGTCCTTTAGCTACTTCTCTCCTCTTGTGGCCCAACAAACACCTCCAACCCTTCCGCCTTTAAGCCTAGACTTTCCAGCCATGATTTTCTTAGCATCCTTTATTCTCTTGCTCCTTGATGTTCTTTTAGGCAACCCCTGCCAATCCCTAACCATTGGCAAGTCATATCTTTTCAATTTCCTTGCTCGTGTTTCTGGGATATAACACAATTACTAAAAACAATGGTAAAATAATAAAATGAAGAGAATGCATGCTCTCAACCCTAACTGGATTGTCCCTGCTTCTCAGCATTTCTTTGGCTCATCTAACAGACA
The DNA here is from genome assembly GCF_964662115.1 of Mustela nivalis. Taxonomy (NCBI): domain Eukaryota; kingdom Metazoa; phylum Chordata; class Mammalia; order Carnivora; family Mustelidae; genus Mustela; species Mustela nivalis. The sequence continues at coordinate 75,704,443 of NC_139033.1, read as the reverse complement.
CACTAACACATCCCTTACGATGCCTCTTTCCCAACACCCCAGACTTCCATGATCCTCATTCTCCATAGATGACACACCTCACAGTCAGTGTCCCAGGAGGACGATACAAAAGCTGTTACCATGAGCTTCTCCAGCACGTTACTCCAGGTTTCTTGTTCCTTTACCCCAAACGATCTGACAACTGCTTTCCACCCAGCAGCACTAATTGCTGGCTTTCGATCTTTGCTCATGTCTCTGCTATTCAGATGTTGTCTTCCCCAGCCGACCTCTGCCACGAAGAAGTTTTTGGATCATCCTATCTGAAAGAAACTTCTATCTTCTCCAAGTTTCTCTAACATTTTCTCTGAACTTCTCACACAGATTTCTAACTGGTGCTGCTTGTAATAATGTACAGGTCACCCGTACCTTCCTCACCAAATCACAACCAATGTGCAAGGGGGTGCCTGATGGCTTCAGCCTGCCCCCCTGGAGGCAACCAGCATGGGTCTTGGTATAGATAATGCTCAGCACATATTTATTTAATGAATTTCTATATACCTATTTATGAAGATGTCAGATTAATTCCCAAGGTAGACAGATTTAATTCAATAATCAGTTGATGAATACACTTCTTCTAATAATCACATGACGTTCTAGCTAAATGACTGGATTACCAGATCTTCTGATGGGTGGTGTATTGATGATAAGTACTGTAATAAATGGGGCCACAGCAGTGTAGGATATCATTCTGCTGGGGAGGAGGTGTGGCACAGGGTCAAAATGATACAGAGTGGGCAAACAACCAAAGAAAGGTATCAAAGCTGTAAGAGACTTACCTTGGGTAGCAATATAATGATTGGGTCGATGATAACCCTAAAAATAAATGAGAAAGAATATTTGACCAACTTAAAATCGATACGCAGTGCAGAAGTCACACAGTAAGTCTGCCACAATGAATGCACAGACAAAGACCAACAATGGTGTCGGCTGGAAGTTCAATGACCAGACGCAGTACCACGGAGTTCCACATAAAAAGCAAAGGTGCATCACACATCACAGTTCTGTTGCTTACACCGGGGGTGGGAGTAACTTAATCATACACTGGCTATGAGATGATGGGTGAGCAATAAACACTAACAACTTATGGATTCTCTGAAATAACATGACCACGACTCTTATTAGATTGCAAACAGGCTGGGAATGTGCAATAGGATTTCATTTGTGTTCGGGATGTTATTGGCAAGATGCCAAGGGTTTTAACGCATTTTCTGTCCTGCCGGTATAGGCAGCTATATCAATAGTGATACTGAACATCATTCTTAAACACTGCTAATGGTATGCCATGCTGCTGTAACAAGAGCCAGAAATTTGACGAGGCAGAAATTCTGCAAGGCCCCTTCCTTTTATCGTGACCCTGTGAGAAGGGGAAAAGATGAAAATTGGGACCAAAGAAAGAAGGGAACAAAGAACACTGGAGGATCAATATCCGGGAAAGAGAAAACCAATTTAGAGAAAATGACACACAGGTAACGGAGTATCACCGTGGATCTTAATACTTTCCATTTCTGTCCCCCGAGATTACTCAATATGCTGTGCCCAAAGCCAGATGGGAGACAGGAGAAACTTGGAGAGGAAATACAGATTTCTCAGAAAAATGCATGTCTGTTGGATGCTTTTTCTCTTAAAGAAAAGTCATCGATAATGAACAGCAAAGGCAAACCCACTCTTTATACAACTGACCTGCTGTAGGTCTCAAAGAATTTTGACAGATATTAAATAGGATTATTAAATGATCACTCATTCCTTGCCAGATGGTAGATGCCACAAAGCAAGACCCTGTCTGATGTACGGTTCCATGCAAGGCTAGGAGATAGGAGGAACTCATTTACAAAACAGAAATAATCCACACAGTCCACGAATGACTTGCGCTGCTAAATGCAATGGTCATTTCTCTGTGACCTGCCACCATCTATGTGACATGATTAATCCCCTTGAAATACTTTCTTCTTTGCCTTCTGGGATATGATGCTCTCCCGTTTTTCTTCCTCCCTCCCTCCCTGGCTTGTCTCCCTCATTCACTTGCCCATTCCTCCTCTTTGCCTTGACGTTGATGTTGGAGGGCCCAGTTCTTGGACTCTTTCCTCATCTACATGGACTCCCTTGGTGATCTCATCTGGTCCCATGGCCTTCAGTGCCATTGTATGCTGATGAATTCTGCATCCTCACTTCCAGCCTGGCCTTCCCTGCCCCCCTACCCCCCAAATTCCGATGTGGGATAATCTCCTACTTAGCTCTTTCACCTATATGTATAACATATATTTAAGGATTAACACACCTAAAAGTGAATTCCTTATTTCCCCCCTACCTCCCACCTGAATCTGCTCTGTCCACAGTCTTCTTCCCAGATAATAGCAATGCCATCTCAAAGGCACCCTGGCCCCTCTCTTGCTCCTACACCCCCAAATAAACTGTCAGCAAATCCAGGGCTCTGGGTTGAATGTGGATCCAGGATCCTACCATTTCTCATCTTCCAGTGCCACCATAATTCCAGGCACCCCCCCCCCCCCCAGCTCTTTCACTGCTCCTGTAGCCCCTGGGAGGTCTTCATGCTTCTATGGGAGGTGTTCATGCTTCTATTCACACCCACCTACAATGTGTTCCCCTCTCCACTCTGGCATCATATCACCCCTCTGCCCCACTGACTGCCTATGCGACAGTAAAAGCCCACATCTGTATGACTTTTTACCTTATCTGTCCCTACAACCCTTTTAACCTGTTCACCTGGGACTCTACCCCCTCGACTCGACTCTACTCCACCAACCCTCGCCTGCTTGTTTCACTTCTAATTTGCCAGCCATGTTCCACAGCAAAGCCTTTTCATGGGCTTTTTTTTTTTTTTTTTTTTTTTTGAGTCTGGAATGCTCTTTCCCTGAATACCTACATGGCATAATTTTTCCATTCCATTATTACCTTCTCAGTAGAGCTGACTCCAGCCACTCTACCCAAAAATTACAATCCACCTCCAAACCGCTTCTCTGTGTCCTCCATTACAGCTTCCATTTTCTCCATTGTCCTATTACCATCTCATATACCATAGAGCATTAACTGGTTTCATTCATTTGTTGCTGTTTCCTCCAATTAAAGCACCAGCTCCCCTGGGTTGGAGGTCGGCTTTTGTTTTTGATCTGCATCGCTTGCAGTTGCGACTCCAATATCTACACCAGTAACTGACATATAATATAATAGGCTGCTCAATAAACTCCTGTTGACTAAGTGAATAAACGGGCCCTGAATATTGACTCTCTTCTCCATTAAAATAAAAACTAATTAATCTGGTATTTTCATTACTTTTATGTCTTTCCTCCTCTGTATCTTTACTCACCCATTCTTGAAAGTTTAGTTAAAATCACTTCTACCACAAAGCCTAATCAGATTCCATTTACTCCTTCAGGCCTTGATTCATCAAACACTTAACGAAGTGCTTACGGTATTGCAGGTCTGGGCCCAGTGCAGGGGGTACAGAGACGAGTAGGATACTTTCCCTGTGCTTAAGGACTCTGCAGGGGCTCTAGCAGTTGGGACTGGGGATGGAACAGGATTCCCATGGAATTTCCCAAGGGAAAGAGTATTACAGAGAAGATATTTCTTACTTTAGCTTCTAAACTGTGAGGCCTTGGGGAGAAGGTAACAGATCTCGGACACCTGTGAGTTATCCCATAAGTACTCACTAAATGTCTGCTGGGTAAAGAAATAAGTACAATGTACTTAAGGAAGAAATTTTGCTTTAATGGAAAAAAAAAATCCAACTTGGGTTGGGTACGTTTTGGGCCATTATGAAGTTTAGGGGTTCATTTGAGGAATGGGATGGGAATTCGTCTTCAAACAGTCATCCGGCAAGGCCCCCCCTCAGATCCATAGCCAAAGTCTCAAACCTTTCCAAGTCATAGTAAAAATAACATTTCTTCTGGTTTGATACTAGACTGTGATGCTAGGACTTTACTCAGTAGCTTCCAATTTATACTCAACCAAGAAAACCAAGATAATAAAAGAAGTCATATATGTATGGATAAGAATCCATCCATATATATATATATATATATATATATATTATATATATATGGATAATATATATATATTTAAATATATATATGGATAAGAGCCTATATATATGTATAGGTTCTATATATATGTGTATATATATGTATATCTATCTATGCATATATATATGAGCATATATATATGGATAGATATATTTATATACCTATATGGATAGATAGATGTATTTATTATAGATATAGGTAGATATATTTATTATATCTATTATATTTATTATATCTATTATTTATTTCCCTGCCCATGGAAGTACTGATGGGCTAGAAGACAATGTGACAGCCAAGCACACTGCCTGGGGAACTGCAAGAGAGCCGAAGCCTGTTTAATGTGAGCCTGGGCCTTGAAGGTAACAATGACTTCCCTTCATTTTCAGGCGACTTTTGATTTCATTCATTCTTTCAACTGAAAACATGCTGTCTCCTCAGGAATTTATTCTAATGTAAGACATTAAGTTAACATGATGCAGAATGAACAAAGAAGCCGTCTTCAATAATTAAACAGCCTACATATTTAATGACGTGTCTTGTGTGCCTTACATGTCCTGGTTAACAGCTGCAGACTACTTTGAAGGCAACTTAAAAGTACAGTAATGATGTGAGATTGCAAATCATCGAATTAAGATATAGAGAGTTTTATCCTATTAATATGTAAACAGGTTTTTTTTTTTTTAAGTGTCAAATAATCTAAGTTGTTGACAAAAAAAAACCACCAAAAACAAAAACCCAGAAATAATGTTTTCTTGGTCCATAAGAGTGCAGGACAGCAAGGGGGGCACGGAAGGGGAGGGAGGGAGCTCACCAGCCCATAGGCCCATTGGAGACCAGGACTGGCCATGTCTTCCCCCAAAAGTTCTGCAGGGTGAGGGGCGACAGCTATGTGTTTGCTCTGGAGTTGGAGCAATGTGTGCCCACCCATGTCACAGCAGACACACAATGTGGAATGTGTCAGAACGGTTGGGCTTACGGACAGTTTCAAAATACATACATCGATATAATTTCCATTGATGTAGTCTGAGTTGGTATCTCCTTCTATGGTCTGCAGCCTCACCCGCGAATGATCATCTGCAAAGCAAAAAGAAAAGTGATTGAAAGCAATCTGTTAGGCTGTTCAGAGCCCCAGAATGTAAGCCCACGACATGGAGATCAGTCACATCCATGCTGCTTTAAAGATAAACAAAGAATGAAATACTACACACCTTCCACACTTCTTATTCTTCTCTGAAAATTAGGAAGGATTTATAATTATTTGCCTTTTACAGCAATTCTCATTAACTTATTCTTTTATCACTGACAGGCGTGAGGCATTGGCAGAGGTCTGAAACTTCCTCACTGAGTCTTGGGAATCACAACAGTCTTATTTCTCAGATTGAATGTGTAGCGACTTCACTAAATCACATACAAACCCTGAAATTTTGATGGCTGCCTTTGACATCCGCCTTGGCAAATGATAGTTTTTTTTTTTTTAATATTTTATTTACTTATTTGACAGACGGAGATCACAAGTAGGCAGAAAGGCAGGTGGAGAGAGAGAAGGAAGCAGGCTCCCTGCCGAGCAGAGAGCCCGATGTGGGGCTTGATCCCAGGACCCTGAGACCATGATCTGAGCCGAAGGCAGAGGCTTTAACCCACTAGGCCACCCAGGTGCCCCAGCAAATGATAGTTTTTAACCATGGCCCAGCCTTCTGGAAGGTGCAGACACACACCTAACTGGGCCCTTCCCTCGGTTCCCTAAGCAGATCTCTATTTCCTATGTGTGAGTTTCAGAGTCAGGTGTGTGGTTTAGAATCCCTCACCTGGAGTCTGGGGGACGTTACTACACCTATCTGTGCTTGAGTTTTCTTATCTGTAGTCTGGGTGACCACTTTTCTTATCTGTAGCCTAGTCACCACCTCAAGGGATTATTGGGAATATTAAAATAAAATAAAAAAGAAGAGGCGCCTGGATGGCTCAGTTGTTAAGAGTCTGCTTTCTGCTCAGGTCATGATCTCCGGTCCTGGGATCAAGCCTCACACTGGGCTCCCTGCTCAGCAGGAAGCCTGCTTTTCCCTCTCCCTCTGCTGCTCCCCCTGCTTGTATTCCCTCTCTTGCTGTCTCTGTCAAATAAATAAGTAAATAAAATCTTAAAAAAAAAAAACCCAAACCAAAAAAATATTAGAAGAGAGCCTCGGACACAATAAGTGATGGATAAATACCAGCTGTTGCCACTGTCGCGTGATGCGTCATGGACACGCGAACTGTTCTCGCTTCTCATCTGTACAGCTGAGGTCCACACACACGAGAGCAAGCCAGGAACAGACCCCATGTACGGTTGGAAGTTTTCCTTGAGGTGACCTACCCTAAGATTTAGTTTCTCAGAGTACATCTTGCTTAAAACCAGAGCCCCGCCCCACCCCAACCCCCCAGTGCTTGTTTTTGCTGGGGCCGGGGGAGGTGAGTCACTGGGGAGCTGGGGATGTGTGGATTGTTCTGGCTTTTGCATTTGTTGGGGCACACAGACAGTTACTGCAGAGCTGGGCGGTAAGCAATTTCGGCAGCAAAGCCATTTGAGCCTCCCGAATGAAAGATGTTCCAATAGACCTGAATCATGGCCATTCTGCACACATCAGGCTTTTAGTCAGCTCCTCTGAAGGGAGATTAGGTCTGCCTTCCTATACTCCTTGACTTTCCCTGGGCAGTTTTTTTTTTTTTTTTTAAACGCAGGCATCACATTAGAAGCTCCCAATCTTTAGAAGCAGAGCTCTCCTTGTCAGGAGATCTATTGTACCTCCTTGTCAGAATCCCCCTTCTCTCACACTTTATTTCTCTTAGAACCTGAGGATGAACGCCTCCCATTCCCTATGATTTACCATGCTTGGGCTTCTCAAATTGTTCTGGAATGTTCTGCAAAGGGACTTCAATCTCTGATAAGACTGCACTCTCATCTCCCATAAACAGAGCCTTTGAAATAGTTTCCCCATCATCTCCTACTGTTCAGTTGGTTACCTCTCTCCCTCTCTCAATCTTTTTTTTTTTTTTTTAACTTGGCTGCTATTTCTCCACATTTAATTGCCTTACTTACCCTCCTCCTGATGGGGAAACCCAGAAGACATATGCTGAGCATATTCCCTAAGCAGACAGAGACTGCTTTTGGTTCTCTTTATATGCCTGGTAGTATCTTCTCCTTATTCTAAGGCTGATTTTACTAGGTTGTAACTTCTTGGGGTCAGAGACCACATAGTGTCCATTTGGAACATCCCCGTTTCAGCCAGGCCCTGTGCCCAGCCCCACGGCCTCTCTACACAGCACTGCCTGCAGTGATCCCCCAACACACAGCAGGTGCGTGCAACCCCCTTAACCGCTCACCCCACTAACGAGAGCCCTGTCTCGACTGTCACTGTCTCAACGGAAGAAGGGGCAAGCTGTGGTCAGGCGAGGTTTGCTGGGGCTTTCGGGGGTGCTGGAAGGTCCTGTTGTGGACTTGCTTAGTGGTTTTATCTGTGTTTGCTTGACAACAAATCTGTTAGCCTGCATTTGGAGGCTATATGCCCTGCTCTGTAACTATATTTCATTCTTTAAAAATAAAAGGGTCCCTCTTGAGTGCATTGTGTTATGCGAAATAAACCCAGCCTGGGGCAAATATTGCATAATTCCACTTCCATGAGACACTAAGAGTAGTCATTTCACAGAGACACAAAGAAGAATGTGGTTGCCAGGGGCTGAGGGGAGGTGGGAAATAGTGAGCCAGCGTGGAGTAAATACAGACCTGGGGAAGATGAGAAAGTTCTGGGAGAGGGTGATGGGTTCATGACAATGGGAGTGAACTTGCCACTGAACTGGACACTCACACATGGTTAATGTGGTAAGTTTCATATTATGTTCATTTTACCACAACGTTTTTACAAAGTGAGAATCCACTTTCTCCACTCCTCCCTTGTAGAATACCCCTTCAAGTTTCCCTCTAAGCCTGGGTGTCCTGAGAAACAGCACCTTCAAAGCTGGGAACGGGCATGCCATGGACTCGCTGTCTTAGCACCCTCAGGAGTTCCCCTGTGACTCCCCTTGCCCTGATAAAGGCAAGGCAGTGGTGACAGTGACTCTAAAGCTTACCACTAGAGGACAACTGTCCTACATTATTGATGTGTACTCAGGAGATGGCTTAAGAATTACTGCAATGAGGTTGAGGAGGCATTGTTTTCTTTCAGTGATAAAATGTGTGAGTGTTGATAAGTCAGTGTATCTTAAGGCAGGGAGACAGAGAGTTTAACGGGGAGAATGGGCTGAATCTCTCGGAGGCAGGAGTTAGCTGTGGAGAACAAAAGGACATGAATTTTGCCCAGCGAGAAAAGGCTGGTCATTACGTGACTGCCCTCTTGGCTGTCCCAGGCCTGCATGTATCCAGGGAGTCCTCTGCCTTCCGGCGTACCCGTGAGAGCACCGTCTTTCCTCAACAGCAATGAAATAAAAAGCCTAGTCTCGCCATCACTCATGCTGAGTCAGAGGGAGGAAGGGCAAAAGAAGTAAGAGGATCTGTCCCTCCGGCCAGAAGAGTCTTCCCTAAACTCCTGCTGCTCCTCTGAGAATGCCTCGGTGACGGAAACTGGGATTCTTGGGCATCCTCTTTTAAATCAAGCTCTCCGTTGGTTATGGAAACAATAAATATAGATGGCTGGGCAGCACATAAGTCAGTACATGGAGGCTCACTGCCATCTTTTCTTAAAATCTCATTCACCTTGAATCAGAAGCCAATTAAGAGGACTCTCATACATCAGGCATTCTTTTAGGAAAGCTCAGATCCTTCTCCTGGGGCACACTTGAGGTGAAATACTATCCAGTGACAATGACGAAATGCCCAGAGGACATTTCCGGCATATGGCAAATATGGGAGATGCTCAGGCAAGGGATCCACAGAACTGCCGTTGCCCACTGGTTGAGCCCCTATCCTTCCACTTTGTTTTGGAGGCTGATTAGCGGGGGTAGGGCCTTGCTCAGTACTAGGGACTATCGTTTGGGTTGAAAGGAGGAAGAAGTTTGGAGAACTCAGCTGTTCAGGTATAAAAGTATGAGAAAGCCAATGGGATTTGTGGCTAACAACAGGTCAGCTGTTCATGAAAGCCAAGGGGTTGAGACTTTATAGATTTGCTATCTCCAGGAGATACAGCCCAGGAAGGTTGATAAGACCTGAGCTTTAGACTTATCAATTACCAAACCCATTTCTCCTCCAGTATGGGTGTTTTTCCCCCCATTATTCCCAAACCATATCATGTTGATATAGTGCAGCGTTTGGCTCTGGTGTCCCAGAGACTCTGATTCAAATCCTGGCTCTCTACAATTCCCCCCAATTGTGAACTTAGACCAACTCTGAATCTCTCTGAGCTTCATGTACAAAGAGGTTGATGATGGGCTACCTTCCCAGGATCGTTGGGACCAAGTGAGATGAACATGTCAACTGCATGGAGTATAGGACTAGTATAGGACTATAGTTTCCATTAAAAAGGAATTACCCCTCTTATGGGAATAAAAGTGACATCCTTGTTGCTTAGCAATTCAAACTACAAAAAGCCCAGGGTGCTTGTTTGGCAGTCAGCGGAGGAGAGGAAAACCTGTACACTCTAAGCAGCCAACCTTTTAGAAAGATGAGCTTGAGCTACTTTTGATGAGGAAACAGGATGAATATGCCCAAATAGCTCCTACCTCTTAATCCCCTGGCATCTATTCAGGAACTTGTCTTTTTATTTTAATATTTTCTTTTTAAATCAAGGCATAATTGACATACAACATTACATTAGTCTCAGGTGTATATCATAATATATGATATCTGTATATATTGTAAAATGATCACTGCAATAAGTCACTAGACAAAGTTAGACATTTTTTTACTTATTGTGATGAAAACTTCAGGGTTTACTCTCTTGGCAATTTTTAAGTATTACTACAATATTGTCAATTGCATAGTCACCACGCTGACATTACATCCCCATGCTTTACTTATCTTTCAGTTGGAATTTTGTGTCACTTGACCCCCTTCACCCATTTCACCTCTCCCTCAACCCCCCTCCCTCTAGCCACCACAATGTTGTATTAGTTTCAGGTGTACAACATAGTGATTCAATATTTATCTGCATTACAAAACGCTCAGCACAGTAAGTCTAGTCACCATCTGTTATCATGCAAAGTTGATATAATATTACTGGCTATATTCCCAATGCTGTACTTTTTATCCCCATGTCTTATTTCTTTTATAACTCGAAGACTGTACCTCCTAATCCCCTTCACCTATTTGGTCCTCCCCCCCACCTCCTCCTCCCTTCTGGTGACCAACTGTTTGTTCTCTATATTATAGGTCTATTTTTGTTTTGTTTTGCTCTTTTTTTTTTTTTAGATTCTAGATATAAGTGAAATTATACAGTATCTGTCTCTGAAAGACTTATTTCACTTAGCATAATATGTTTAGTTCCACTCATGTTGTTGCAAATGGCAAGATTTCATTCTTTTATGGCTGAATAGTATTCCATTATATCTATATATCTGAATGTATGTGTATGTATTCATAACCATTATATATATAGATAGATAGAGGTATATTTACATCTATTTATATATGTGTCTGTCTATCTAATACGTCTCTATCTATATTTGTGTGTGTGTGTGTGTATCTTCATTATTTATTCATCCATATTCATTCATTAAACCACTTAGGTTGTTTCCATACCTTGGCCATTGTAATGAAGTGGCTGTGAATACAGGAGTGCATATATCTTTCCAAATTAGATAACACCTAATAGTGGGGTTGCTGGTAGTTCTGTTTGTAATTTTTTGAGGAGGTCCCATACTGTTTCCATAGCGGCTGCACCAATTCACATTCCCACCAATAGGACACGAAGTCTCCCTTTTTGCCATATGCTTGCCAATACTTGCTACTTCTTGTCATTTTGATAACAACCATTTTCACAGGTACGCGGTGATAGCTTCCTGTGCTTTTGATTTGCATTTCCCTGATGACTACTGATGTTGAACATTTTTCATGGGCTTGTTGGCCATCTGTATGTCTTCTTTAGAAAAAACGTTTATTCAGATCTGCTGCCTATTTTTAAGTTGGATTTTTTCCCCTGGGTTATTTGAGTTATTTATATGTTGTGGATATTAATCCCTTATTGGATATATGATTTGCAAATATTTTCTCCCATTCAATATGTTGCCTTTTCATCTTGTTGATGGTTTCCCTTGCTGTGCAGAAGATTTTTATTTTGATATAGTACCATTTATCTATCTTTGCTTTTGTTGCCTTTACTTTTGGAGTCAGATCCAAAAAACCATCACCAAGACCAATGTCAAGGAGCTTACCACCTGGGTTTCTTCTAGTTTTATGGGTTCTGTCTTGCATTCAAGTCTTTAATTCATTTTGAGCTAATTTTTATATCTAGAGTAATATAGTAGCCTGGTTTCTTTTTTTTTTCCCCATGTGGTTTCCCTGTTTCTCAACACCATTTATTGAAAAAATAAATTTTCCCATTGTATATTCTTGCCTCTTTTATTGTAAATTAATTGACCATATAGGTGTGGGCTTATTTCTGGGATCCCATTCTGTTTCATTGATCTATATCTGTTTTTATGCCAATTTCATACAGTTTTGATTACTATAGCTTTGTAATGTACTTTGAAATCAGGGAGTGTGCTGCCTCTAGCTTTGTTTTTCTGTTTCAAGATTGCTTTCATTATTCAAGGTCTTTTGTAGTCCCATACAAATTTTAGAATATTTTGTTCTTTTTCTGTAAAGAAATGCCATTGGGATTTTGATAGGAATTGCAATGAACTTGTAGATTGCTTTGGGTAGTACAGATATTTTAACAATATTAATTCCTCCAATCCATGAAGACAGAATATCTTTCCATGTATTTGGGTCTTCTTCAGTTTCTTTCATCAGTGTCTTACTGTTTTCAGAGTATAGGTCTTTTACCTTCTTGGTTACATTTATTCCTAGATATTTTAATATTTTTGATGAAATTGTAAATGTGATTATTTTCTTAATTTCTCTTTCTGATAGTTTGTTATTAGTATATAAAAATGCAAAATATTTTTGTATATTGATTTTGTACCCTGAAAGTTAGTGAATTCACTTATTAGTTCTAATTGTGTGTGTGTGTGTGTGTGTGTAATCTTGATAGTTTTCTATATATAAAAATCATGTTTTTCACAAATAGTGACCATTCTACTTTTCCTTTCCAATTTGTCCAAATTGGACAAATTGGCCTTTTATTTCTTTTTCTTGCCTAATTTCTATAGCTAAAACTGCTAATACTTTATTGAATAAAAGTGGCAAGAGTGGTTGAGCAGCCTTGTCTTGTTCCTGATTTTAGAGGAAAAGTTTTCTGTTTTTCACCATTGAATGGGCTTTCCCCCATTATGTTAGCTGTGGCTTTGTCATATGTGACCCTTATTAAGTTGTAGTACATTCCCTCTATACCCACTTTGTTGAGAGGTTTTAACATAAATGGATCTTGAATTTTGTAAATCCATGCTGACAGCTACTTTTCTAAATACAATTTATTCTGTCCCTATCTAGTTCAAACCATTCAAGAATATCAACAGGGAACTGATCAACAGTGGTCTCTGTTGGGGAAGGTCATCGAAAAGATGTGACCAGTGGTTGACCCATGAGTTGGACTGGGTACTTGAAGTTCCTCACCCATCTCCCCATTATCCTTGGAATGTGGTTCTGCTTGCTTTTCCTTCTCCCAGAAGCTACTCCAAGGCATAGTCTTGAGATAGTGATACCGTGTTGAGAACACTTGCACAATATAGGTGACTGAAGCTAGCTAAGATCTCTTCATAAACTTCTAAGATTTGGCGGGCAGATGCAGGGATCCTCTCATCTTGCTGCTACCCAAGACAAGCTCTGTATATAAAATCCCTTTACTTATTAAAATTCCCAACTACCATCCTGGAGTGCCCTGCCTCTTTCTTTGTTCTCTCCCTTTCCTCTGTGTCTGGGAGCTGGTTTCAGAGGACACCCAGGAAGCTCGAAGAGGGTTGAGAACCAACAGTCTTATAAAACAATGGAATATGATATGATCATCAAAAAGCATTTCTATGCTTTTATTTAATTTTACTTAATTTCTTTACCTGGGAGGATCTCTGTGACATATTGTGAAGTAGAGGAGGTTAGAAAGCAGCATGTCTTTTAAGAGTCTATCTATATGAAATAATTGTATATGTGTGTAGAAATGTATACTGGGATGAGGGTGGGAATTCTGCTGGGTGGGAAAATTTAGAGTCATATTTATTTTCATCCGTATGATTTTGTGTATTAATAGTCTACACAGTTTATACTGTCTTTATAATCAGAAATAAAACAATAAACCTATTTTTACTTTAAAAAATAAAGGCAACAACTTTAGGCAAAGAACAGAAAAAAGATCAAAGAAACAGAAAAAAAATATTAGTAGGGATCAAACATTGTTGGTGAGGTTCCGAGCAATTTCCCCCAACTTTTCATTACTGCATAATTTTTCTATAATGTGTATGAATTGCTTTTATAAAATTGGGGGGGGGGGAAGATACCCATTTAGCCATGGATGACTGGAATATGATCAAAATCCAACAAATGTTTATATTATAATCACAACTCAATGTTAGCCCATCAAAAAGGGTAATGAACTCTGACGTTTTGAGAAAATCTACATAAAACCCTTGTTGCTATGCTTCTCATTCCTTTAAAAAAAAGCCTTTACAATAAGAAATAGGGCAAAACAGTACTTTGGGGTAAGAAACAGGCACATAAAGATGTGGTATAAAGCATAAGAAACAATTGCTTACTACTGAAAAGTTCTAATCTGCTGGTATTTTCCCCCACGTATGTATACTTACGTATGCAAGTGTGTATGTATTTATGTATATGTATGTGTGTATGTGGGTATTTGTGTGTGTGCATGTGTGTATTTATGGATGTGTAAGCATGCATTTATGGATGTGTGCTTGCATACACTAGAGGTTGGGTAACGAGATATTTAAAGCAGGTCTCTATGCTTAACTCTAAGTCTCTAAAAAGGTTTAATTATGCCCTTTTTGTCACATAACATTATATTTAAAACACCTCTAAGTAGCTTCAAATATTTTAACATTTCCATTTTAAACATGATGGATATGGTTAATAGCCTTGCAATTCACTTGTATGTGATTAGATATAACTAGGCGGTGGAAGTGGAGTGTGTCATTGATAATATTTCACCTCCAACCCACTCTCATTCTGCTAACTATTGATGACATATTTAAGGTAAATTGGAACCACAATGATCTAAGTAACATTTGCCCTCTGAGAGGAGAATCAAAATTAATTTTAATTATAATTGATTTCTGCAAATAATGGCTTTGCTTCTCTGTGGTTACACACTTGCCAAGGACTATTGCTGCACTGGTCTCGAGGTACAAGATGCAGAAGAGACAAGGGAATGTATGGGAGGTGCTCAGCCATCTACCCCTGTGTGACCTATATGCTGGCCTGGTGTCCCTGCTTGTGCCCACCTGGATGATCAGGTCATGCTAGTTCTGAGCACCAAGCAAATAAGGAACCTTTGAGTTCAGTGGTAGGTGGCTTCATGTTCACTTTTGCTCTCTCTGTTGGTTTTATGTGTTACTCAGGCTTGCTGTGTTTATTGCTTATACCTAGACCCTTGAATAGGGAGACTTACTCTTTAATCTTCAGTGTCCTGGCAGGACCCCTGACTCTTACTTTGTCTAATTCTTCCAGATTTTTTTTTCCTTCCTAAACATGTTGTGTTGATTTGTTTCTCCCTTATTCTCATCCATCTGATTTTTAACACCAAGAGCTCTCCCTGCCAAACTGTACCTAACCAACTAACCCCTTGTTCCTACCATCCTCTCTTCAACTGTCTTTATTCCTACGCCAGATCATGAGGGTAGTAGATTCCTGAGAAGTGACACTGTTGGAGGGGCTCCAATGGGAGAGAAAAGCATAGTGCTATGCAACAAAACCCTGGAAGAGTAGTTTTCAGCACGAATATCAAGACTGGGACACTGGTTCAAAGAATCAGATGGGAGAGATTGGGTCAAAGGTTTCACTCTCCTCTTAGATACCTCATTATTAGCTAGGAAAAAGGAGTAGGTGGGCATGGGTAACATGAGGATGAAAACCAAAGCTCAGAAGGGACCCTCTTCTCTTCCCCTTCGTAAAGGTGTCTGTCCTCCCATCATGTCCTCACCCATTGTCTCCTCCCTCCCACCCCCCACCTACGCCATTCAAAGCACCATTTGCTAATTTCATGAACAATTCTCATGTTGTTACATCAGTCTTCATTGCACTACGGACACCCTCACTTCTCCATGAGATAATGCTCCTTTGAACACATTAGGCAGTATTGCCTGGTAATTCCCTATTACTGAAGCCCCTCCACGCTGGGTCTTAGGCGCTTGATGCCCTCCATGCTTCCTCCACACATAATCTTATCCTGCCAATGGTTTTAACTGCCATTCTGTGCCCCAAGATTCACTCTTTTCTATTTGGGCCCAGATCCCTCCTCTTTGGGTTTCGAAGCAGTCAGTATAACTGCTTACTGGACATTTCATTTGAAGGTTTCACAGGTATCTGGGTGTGTCCCCAGATTCAATTTATAAGCTTTCCCTGGTACTGCCAACACATCTATCCCTGAGCTTCCCGCCAAATCTGGTTCCCTTTCAGTGTTACCCATTGGAGTAAATGTCCAGTTCTTCCACCGGTCTATCCATCCGTCCCTGACTGTGCACCACTCCTCCCGCTGACCATCCTCCTGTGAGTTGGAAACAGAAGCATCACTGACTCCTCTGTCTTCCTTGCTCTACATCCAATCCATCTGATCATTTATTTCTCTTGAATCCATCTACTCCTTTTATTTCCAGTCCACATTATCCTTGCTTTTCACTTGGGCAACTGAAAGAATCTCTTAGTGTCCCCTTCCAATTCATTTTTCATTTTGCAGTCAGATTAAATTTTCCAAATGCTTATCTGATGAACAACCCCCTCCCATCTCCTCAAAAACCCTTTGATGAGGTTTCCCTTTGTTTTCTTAATGAACACTGACATCCTTAATCTTCCCTGGAAGGCCCTGGAGTTCTGGCTTTCACTTAGATACTCCCCACCTGCTGCTGGCCTACCTGCCCTTGCCCTTCCCAGCTCTGGCTACCTGGCCTTCTTGTAGTTCCTCAGACTCCAGGGCTTCTCTGATGTGAAGGATGTGTTCACATGAGGCACTCCCTGTCCACAACACCCGTTTGCTCTACCCCTTTACTCAGGGATCTTCCATTTCACAGCATTTCATTCCTTTGGAGAGTCATTTAAGTCTCTCCTCCCTTGCCCCTTCCCTGGAAAACATCAGGGGCTGTGTCCACTTTGGGCCACCACAGTCCCTCCAGTTCTTCACATTTTCACTCCCCTTGTTTGCCCTCCCCCTGCTCCAGTGACACTGGCCTCCTCACTGCCCCAGGTCTGCCCCCTGAGAGCCTCTGCCTGTACCTGTCCCCTGGGACAGGCCTTGGCTTGCATCTGATCCTCTCAGGGAGGCCTTTCTTGACCACAGTTTAAAAACTGTCACCTCTGCCCCATGTGTCTCCTTTCCCAGCTCCATTTTCCCTGTTACACGCCTCACTTTCTAATAAGACATATTACACAGTTTACTTGGTGACTTTTTCTGTTACCCCCAAAGAATGTCAAGTGCTATCTAGGCAAGGAATTTTGTTCTGTTCCCTGCTCTGTCTCTGACACCTAGCATAGTGCCTGGCATGTAACAGGCACTCAATATTATCTGTTGAAAGAATTCCTCTAGCTTGACACAGAGCCTGGCACATGGCAGACCAATATGTCTTCCTTGAATGGACCATAGAAAGCGGGGGAGGGAGCTTGGAAAGGACCTGCAGATTTCTAGCTCCTTATCTTCAACTGCCAGCCTCCAGAAAAGAGGACCCTAGGCTTCAAGGGGTTCCGTTAGCCAGGAGTTTTGGTGTGTATCTTAAGCTCAAAATTAATTATAATTAGGAAACATCGAGAAAAGCAGGAGTTCTGTTTTTGTGGTGTGGTGAAGAGGGGTGTTTTTTTTTTTTTTTCTGCAAAGGACTAGCTCAGCAAATTTATAATGTAAATAAGGGAAAAGTTTAACTTACTTAAGAGCAAAAGCCAATAAACAGTTTTTAAGCCCCATTAAAACCATTTTATATGCAAACGATATTGCAAAACAATGAATGTGATCATTACCAACACTTCCTATGTTCTCTGAAAGAGCACTAAGGAGGATTTCTAAGATACGTTGACTGAACCCCCCAATTCCTTCTTCTCACTGGTGGTCATTCCTGAGGCCTAAGTGCTAGGAAGTAGGCTTCGCAGGCACAATAACCAACTCCTTGACAATCACATCATTTTTTTTAGGGTGGAGGGAGATGGTTATACACCTCCCCATGCCTATAAACTGACGTGGGTGCATACACAAGCGGGATTTGGATAAGCATTTTTATTCTTTTTATCTCAAATCCGTCCGCCACTCTAACAATACTGAAGATTTATTTTCACTGTTGGAAGTAAAGACACATAGAGAGTCTCCAATGAAGCAGCGCCCGAATGAAATGATTCATCAGAACAACCTGGGGCACTCACGCCGACTTGGTGCCACTCCTTAGGACTGCGAGCCTGAGTGAGGCTGGGCGAGAGCAGGCCCAGGGCGGTTCTGGGATTCAAGGCAACAGCTGTGGTGTTTTTTGCAACCCATGGATAGTATCAAACTTACCCTACCAGCTGTAGATGCCGGTGGTGTCTAAGGATTTGGATACCCTACTTAAAAAGCATTAATAATTGTCTGGAGGAGGCCTAAGTGATATGCCAACATAGAGCCTTGTACAGAATTACATAAACGATCACAGTTCTAGAGGGATTTCCGAAAACAACAGGAAACTAGATGAAAAGATTATAATTTGCCACAATGCAGAGGAAACTCGAAGGCATCATGCTAAATGAAATAAGCTAGACACAGGAAGAAAAAACCTGCATGATTTCACTTATATAGGGAGCCTAAAACAGTGGGACCTAGAGAAGCAGAGTCTAAGGGTGATTCCAGGAGTGGGTGGGGGACCTGGGGAGATGTTGACCAAAGGATACAAAGTTGCCATTCTGTGGGATAAATCAGTCTAGAGAGCTCATGTACAGTGTGATGACTATAGCTAATGATCCTATATTAAATACTAGAACTATTCCAGGAGTGTAGATTTCAGTGATTATTTCATATGTATCTAGTACATGAAATCATCCTGTGAGCACAGCAGAATGAACAGACTTGTCCACCTGCTACATGATCTCCCTGAAAGTAAGGTAACTTTGTGTGTCAGCTAGACTTCAATACAAAGTAGAACAGAATAATTCTGATACATAAAAAAATACAAGGAAAAAAGCAGAAGATAACACGTGAGCACAGAGACTGGGCTCCAAACGCCACAGCAACTGAGAAGGAAGAATGGGAGCCTGGATGCTGGTGTAGCCGGGGCACAGAAGTGTCTTTTCAATGTGGTCTTCAGAAAAGCATAAGAACAAATAATGCAACCAGATGAAGAAACACTGAACGACAGGGAGGGAACAGGATGGAAGGCAGGTGAGAGGTAGGAAATCAGCCTGGGTACAACCAGGCAAACCACCCAGAAATGGAGCCCAGAGACCCTGTCTGTCAGGGCCTGTCTTGTTGTGTAGAGTCATGCTAACAATTAGGGAGCAAGATGGTGCCTGCTACTGCCTCCCCGCTCATCATTTGGAACTTGAGGCTTCCAGATGTTGATATCTTTAAAAATTTTTAAATAACCTCGGAATCCGCAAGCTGAAGAGTAAAGAGCAACTCAGGAGAAATGAGAAGATGTGATTTTTTTCCAGCTAACAACAATCAATGCTCTTATGTGGCATTTAGTTCTGTTTCCATAATAGGTGAAACTCAGGAAACTTGACACTGAGAAGGTTCGTGACTTAGCCAAGGTCACTTGGTTAGTGTACCGTGGGGCCAAGACCCCAACTGCGTCTTCTAGCTCCAAATCCTGTGTTCTTCTCTTTTGCCTAAAAGGCCTTTCCTCATCAGTCCACTCCTCACCCGTGTACCCTTCTCCTATCAGTTCATGCATGCCTTGGTCTGCTTCGGCCCCTAGATTGTGAGGTCATGGAATATTTGGGGCCTACAGAGGGGGGGTTTAAAGCCGTCTTTCCTAAGTGAAGGTTCCTGAGGGCTGGAGATGATGGTGAAGATGGTAGAAGTGAGCCGTGGGTGGCAGAAATGAACAGTTGTCCCAGCGGGATCTGTTTGTCTCTAAACCAGGAGTCAAGCCCGGCACTCTATGTTTTGAACTGAGACTGGCCAGCCGGTGAAGCCTAAAGGATTTATTATCTGGCCTTTTTCAGAAAGATCTGCCAAGCCCTGCCCTAGATGCTAATGGCTGGGTGGGCAGTGTCCGACTATGTTTAATCATCCTTCGGTAAAAGTGCCTAGCATGGTGTCTGGCAAATAGTACGTGGTCAGGAAGTACTTGCTGAATGAAGGGATCAATTATTTGGTCTATTTGAGCACACACTCTCAGTTCAGCCATGAGGAGAAATCAGGTAGAAGAATGACATTCAATGTTTCTATGGAAAACAGAGACACACCCAATATCTAGTAGGTCAAGGTAGAAACAAGGTGGGTGGGGCTTCTTGAGGCCTTCAGTGTAGGCCATTCTCATGTTCCAGGAGGGGCCATACCTCTACATGGGTGTATTAAGATAAACTTTCCCAAATAATTAAACTAGAAAAAAATATGTTTTACATCACAAAAGGACGACACCTCCTCGTGTGAACTCAGGCTGGTCATTTTGTCTCTCCATGCCTCAACCTGAAGATGAGAATAGCACTTAATAGAATTAAAATATTTGATATTTGCATAGAATTTGCAGCTTCAGTGTCTTCACAAAAAAACCCCACAACAGTATAAATTTGTATTTCGATCATGCTGGGAGGTGTTTTGGACCACGCTGATCTCTTGTTCAGTTTCCCATCTCACCCTACGTTCCAACGTGCTGGCCAGTGCCCTGCAGCCAGCGTTCCCCTAGGCCAGACCAGGCAGGATGTAGGCAGTCTTGTCGCCTACTGCCCTTCTCACACCCAGATCATTTTTAAATGTCCTCTGACATCTTGTTTATCCATTTTGAGCTAGGGGAGATTTAATGATAATAGGTTAACAACTAATCCCTACAGGAGACCCTGCCCCCCCATCCTTCTCAGACAATAGACCACAAAAGTCGTGAACAAAGAGCTTCTGCAGGAGACCCTGAGAATTTCTCTACAGGAGTCTGCAGGGGTCAGAGGAAGGGGGGTAGGGCCAAAGTCTCTACCAGCTGCTTCTTGTCACCTACACCTGCCTCCGCAGACCACGATGCTAAGGGAGAAAAGCAAATTCAGGCACCATAGCAAGCCGGCAGGGACCAACAGTCCAACCGTGCATGGCACAGCAGTTATGAAAGCAGTTCGTGGGTTGGAATCCTGCCTCCACCTTTATGGACCCTGTAACGTTTCTCTATGCCTTACCTGCCTCCCCTGTGCGACAGAAACAACCAGGTAACCTATTTCATGGGAGAGAGTGAGTTAACACGTGCCAAGTGCTTACAGTAGCATCTAGCATAGAGGAAGTACTCAACAAATGCAAGCTTTTATTATTTTTTTTCATTCTTCTTTCAGAAATATTCCTCAAGTGCCCACCAAGCACAGGTAATGAACTTGGCTTCAGGAAGGAGCAGGCTGAGAGTTCTACTGAGCAAAGGACGCTGCAGCTCTGAGCACACTGATAATTGCCTTCATCGACACTGGCTTCTGTGAGTGCCCAAAGAGGCCCACATCTGGGATGGTAGGGGGACTATAGGACAAAGGCTCCCCAATAGCCCTTTCCACCTGGTACGGAGGGAGGCCCAGGGCATGCTGGAACTGCCCAGTTTACCTTGCATATCCCCTTGGAGCTTGCTGCAGTGCTGAGTGAACTCCTGGAGAGAGCCCTGGAAGCCATGATGAGAAATCCGGATCCTTCTAACAATGCAAAGCTTTAGCAGCTCCCAGAGACATGAAGGAACTTGGAGAGATCTCTATTGGTCAACCAATTCCTCCCAGGACCATCCTCCGGCGAGAAATCAGGTTCCCCTTCCCTGAGCCCAGTGGTCCTGCACCCACAATTCCAGCCCGGGGCTGTGTCATCTCATGGGATTGGCGTCACAGTGCTCTGTTACCTGCCCACCCTGCCTTGTCCTGCTGGTGGGGCACATGCGTCCCTGTCACCGTGGGATCCTCACCGTGGGCCCCGTGTCTGGTGCTCCACAGTGTTGACGGGATCCACTGAGGGGCAATAAAGCCTTAGATCTTAGGGAAGCATATGTTGACTAACAAGGACCCTGACACCACCACTTGAACCGCTAAGTCAATGAACAGACAAAACACGAAGCTAGCACTTGTCACCTGCAACACCATGTTTGGGACTTAGGAGCTGCCAGAGGGAGAAGAGGGCAAGCCCATGCGCAGTCAGGATGGTTCGCTCCTATGATGTGCAAACCCCACGCTCTCCTTGTTGACAATCAAACATATGTCCATTTGCACCGTCCAACAGTGGCACCCACTCGTCTCATGTACTATTAAAATTCAAAGTAATTAAGTGAAAAACATTTTAAATCTCAGCTTCTCAGTGGCACCAGCCTCATTTCAAGTGCTCATGGGGCACGTGTGGCTACTGTTTCGGATGACATAGGGAGGGAACACCTCTACAATCACAGAAACTCCGACATGGCGGTCTCTCTTGTCCTTCCAAGAAATGTTAACTCAGACAAATAGAAGTTCACTGCACGTTCACAATCCATACTACCCAAAAGTTTCCCATTTGCTTTCTCAAATTGCAGTAAGACAAGAGAAACTCCAAGCTCTCCCACTCTATTCCCACATTGTTTGTTTGTTCGTTTTTTTGTTTGAATTTATGTATCTTCAGAAATAGTATTCTGTTGGTACCTGTCAGAACCTTGGGGGCAGTCCCGTGTGACTTGGAGCAGTTTAACGCAGGGGATGGATGGCTCCGGCCCCGGGAGAAGGAGGGTCATCAATCTACCAGGTGTCTCAGCATCGTTATGGAACATTAATGAGGTTGGGCTCGATTTAAAAACCATCTGAGGCATTACGGATTGGTAACATTCAGCTTCACAGGAACTGGGAATTTCTAAGATATAATCCTCCCTCTTTTGCTAATGAGCGTTGTGATACAGGGACTATCATTTAACTTCTGAGTTTCGGTTTCCTGTCCTTAAAATGGGGCTATTACTGACCTACGTAACCCAAGTGTCTGGAGGATTAATGAGTTAATGCTCGTTGAGAACTCTGAGCCCCTCGCATTAAGGCGTGTGGCACATCATTATTTCCATTCATTCCCATGTAGCAGCTGGGAAACATTAGGACTATTATGTTTACTCCTAAAAGGCATTTTCTTTCTCAGCATTTTAGCATTACCTATGTTACCCAAACCCTAAATCTGAAAGTAAAACTAGCCCCACAGCAAGACACATGGATGTAGTGGGGGTACTTAGGTAGTTTTCCCTTTCTTTAATACGAGCATAACACCAGCTTTTCCAGAAGGATGAAGGCGGTAATTGCACTGTAAATTCTCGCTGCGTGAGGTTGGTGGTCAATCTTAGCAGATGCAGAAAAGAAAGTTATACCACAGCACAATTACACTGTCAACACTTACATGCGATGATATTCCCATATCTGTTCTTCATTCTGTTTTCATCTTTCTTCGCGGAGTCCCATGGTGCAGACTGCCCTTCAAAGAAGCTCTGGAAGAAAGAGAAAAGTGACACAAAGAATTACAATTTGGTGCAGTAAACACAGGATCTTAAGGATGGAGGAGTTTTTAAGAAATGTACGGCAAGGGTCAAGAAGGGAAAGGATGTTCACAGGAAGGAGAGGAAGGATTAAATACCTTGTTTTCCTTCACTTAATACGTTATAAACATAGAGGGGGGCTGGAGAGTGAACCTGTAATTTATCATATAGTCCATTAAAATGGTGGTGCTCACTCTATCCGATTTTAATTTAATACAGAAAAAATTAACATTCCTCTCAATTTCTTAATTATACTGCCATTTTTCAATACTCTCAAGAGATACAAAGATATCATTTTTCTACCTAATTGCTAACCGAAAGAAGGTGATTTTTTGGTTGAAACTGAGAAGGTAGGGAAGCTATGACTTCATGCCTTCAAGGCTAAAATCCTGTAATAAATTCTGCCAGGGTTTTCTCTTCATTTTTAATGGAGCTTATATGTCCATTTATTTAAGGATTTGACATTATTATGCCCAGGATCTTTAATCTTCATGTTATTAGTCAGATATATGTTTTTTCTGTTCAAGTTATAATGAAAATGTCCTTTGGTATCAGTTGACAGGTGAAAAAAAAGCTGGGACTTTTATTTCCACTTTGGCTCACATTCCCTTTTATCCTTGCGTAGCCAAGTCTATAAAAGGTGAGGGGAAGAAGGATGGAGGCAAGAAGCAGTTAGTCAAACTGACTTCTTGTCTTTGCCACGGCTACTCTTATACTTCTTGGTATCAAGTGGGAGAGAAGATGGGAGGAGGAGGAAGTAGGCAGAGCTGACGGAGAGGGCACCGTTCTGAGCTACTGTAGGGCCAGAGGACATGGTGTCAGGAACTCACACACTCAAACATGCCCAGGATGGCTTTTCAAGTTCTTTCCAACTAAAGCCCCTAATTCCTGTCTCTTACATTGTTTGGCCATCTTGGCCATTTCCAACCATTACCAATATTCAGTGATTAGTCTGTGGTTCAACAGAACCTATTTATTATCTCTTTCTATGGCTCCAGCGGGGGCTCATTAGTTAAGCAGCATGAGTACTGCGGCAGTGGGTAGGACCCACCTGTTCTCAGACCCCATGAGAGAGCCTTACCACTGGCCTACTGCACAGGACCCGACCATGCCATGCACGGTGCTCAGCTTATTCTAGTGTCTCTGTCACCAGTCTGGAAACTCCCTGAGACTTTACAGGGACTGCGTGGTTGTCACTGTTGTCTGGGCAGAGCCTGTGCCTCATGGTAGAATCCAATAATTCTTTATTAAGTGATTGAGCGATTGCAGTGTTTGGTGGTGGTCTCAAGATAAAGTTTTACTTGTACAGCTTAAGTGTGTGAGGGGCTCAAATACCTGGAAAATCTGCCTATGTACAGTTTGTGAAGTCCACACCTTTTCCATGACCTGATGCGTATTGGTCCTGCTATGACCATTTGGCTCAGCGCCCATCACAGAATGGCTGGAAGAGAGCCCTGTCCCAGGTCTGCGCCCCTGGGACCGGTCCCTCCATGCAACAAAGCAGGAAGAGCCCCCCCCCCCCGCTTTCATGACAGGCAAGAGAGAAAAAAATAACACTGTGTACATAAATGTTACAGTTTTAAATTGCCTGTCTTAATTTAAGGTATCTTAGTCATGGTCATCCTCAACAACTTATTACCATAATAGTTTTTACATTATATTTATCATTTTGAGAAAACATGGCAGCAGATCAGGATCAGATGTACTATGTAGCTCTATGAATAGGGCCACACCATATGTGGCTAATTGAAGGGTAAATACTGCACTATGCAGGACAGATACGAGGAAAAAAACCACTTTCAGGTTATTAATCAATTAAGTCAATAGAAATACTAGCAGTAAAAAAATCACTCGTTAATTCCCTCAAGAACAAGACCGTCATATGATAAAGGATTTATTCAGACATGGAACTTCTATTCTGCTATGAAATATGCATCTAAAAATAGCTTCGGGGGCTTTTAGAGTCATACTCTTTTTCTGAATAGTGTCTCTGTTACTCTATGAACGACAATCATTTTACAGTTGAGTAATAACTATTATCTGACTGCCCTCATAACAATTTAATTCTCCTTTGAGGGTGTTGTGATGTAATTGCCAATTTCAATTCCCTCTGCCTTTCCCACCCATCTGAAAGTTCTTGGGTTTTGTTTTTTTTTGTAGAAAGATGAAGAAGGGAGTGGCCTCTGTGGGGGGCCTTGACGTTTTCCAGGAGAATCCATGGCCGCCAATGAACACTATCACAGGGCGTGTGTGTGTAAGTGTGTGTCTCTGTGTGTGTGCGTGAGTGAGAGAGAGAGGGTGGGTATCAACAGTGGACTGGGAGAGAGGCACTTGTCTAACAAAGATAATGATCCCAGGTCACCTGAGGCAAAGCCCTCCTCCCCAACAAGAAGATGCTCTCCTCTGAGGACCACACGCACACCACAGCTGTTTCTTTACCATCTGGGACAACCTCAGGCCTTCCGATACTATATTCTTATTTTAACTTGTTTGTATTTGTTTATTTAAAATGTTTATTTATTCATTTTTTAAGATTTATTGATTTATTTTTAGCGAGAGAAAGAGAGAGAAAGTGGGGGCTCCAGCAGACTGCGCTGAGCGCAGAGGCTGACCCAGGGCTCGATCTCAGGACCCTCAGATTGGAAACCAAGAGCCAGACACTCAACCTACTGAACTCCCCTAGGTGCCCCATGACAGCCCTTGCTTTTATAAATAGTTACTTTAATCTCATTGTTCTTATGTAACTGGTGACCAGGAAACAGAAAGAAGCCAACAATGCAATGATTACCCCTTTCCACTGGAGCAGGGCACGTAGCTCAGAGCATTTTTTTTTTTTTTTGAAGGTGATGGCCAGCTTCACTGGTTTCATACCTTTATTTATTTATTTTTTAATTATTTTTTATTTTCAGCATAACAGCATTCATCATTTTTGCACCACACCCAGTGCTCCATGCAATCCGTCAGCGCATGTTTTTATAAGGTGAGGCCAAGTGCTCTCCAACTCGAAGCCCTTATTTCGGTGCACTTACTAAGTGCTTGCAGAATGAACAAGGCCACTGTCTCAACTACAGCTCCCGAGAGTGGTCAGGCATGGAGGGATGCCTCCCTGCTCTAAACGCTGAGGGACACCAGCTGCAGAAGGAACACCACCAACTCGTAACACACAGGCCTGGGTCAGACCTCCATGTTTTTCTGACTCTTAATCCACTTCTCTTTCTGTATTCTCCCCTGTCAAAGACTTCCAAGGGGGAAACAGTGTTACATCTACTTAAATACACATGGGCAGCAACTGCTTTCCACATCCGATTACATCTCTTTCTCTCTAAATGAAGGTTTGCAACAAGAGAATACGAGAGATGTCAAGTAAACTTCAATTAACTGTTGATTACTTTTACGAAACAGGAAATTTTCTTATCTCATAGGATAATGGGATCATGGCAGGGAAGCAGCAGCAGCAGAACAGAAGTGGGAGGGCATTCTTGCTACAAGTCTTCGCAATTCCCCATCCAGGAATTACGTGAGTTACGTTGAAGCGGCAAAATGTTATTTTTTTTCTTAAAAACAAAATAAAACACAACAAAAAGAGCTGCTCCAAGAAAAAGATGAAATGACTATTGCCATCCATGGTACCCTGACTCCCTATGGACATTGTGACAGGGTCCTGCATTTTCTGGAATAGGTCTGGATGCAATTATATAGCTAATCTCCCCATGAATACATTTGCAATTATTAGAACCACATGTCCTTATCTTTGGCTTGGAAAATAAGTAATAAACCTATGGGGAGCACAGAGATAGGAAACAAGGGCTCTCTGGACTGACTAACTTGGCTTTTGTTTCCTTTTGTTATGGTGATAAGCATTATTTTTTATTTTCTAACATGGACCCAGTTTTAAATATTATAGCTTTTTGTAACCATACATTGCCTGTTTACATTTCTAGTTAGAAAACGAAACTTTATCTACAGCTCTAGAGCCATTGGGCATTCCAAGAGACTATGACATGATGCAGAGGTGTTCCACACTGTGAGCCCCTGTTTTCCAGGTTTAGGAATTCTAAATAAGAATCATCATCAAGGCAGGAATACACCTCATTGAGGCTATAGAATACTGTTTCCTATCTGGCCCACAAGGAGGCCTGGCATAGACATGTGACTCTGACGCAGCAGACATACTTACTACCTCTATTCCCCATTCTCCCAAGAGACTGAGCTTTTTTTTTTAGGTTTCATTTATATATTTGACAGAGTGAGGAGCAAGAGAGCAAGAATGAGCAGGGGCACAGGGAGAGGGAGAAGCAGGCCTCCCATTGAGCCCAGAGCCTGACAGCGGGACTTGATTCCAGGACCTGAGATCATGACCTGAGCTGAAGGCAGATGCTTAACCCACTGAGCCACCCAGGTTCCCTTAGACTGAACCTTTTTGACCTTAGGTGAGCCTTATGACCCACCTCTCTCTCTCTTTCGGCAGACCATGAGATGGACAGTTAGTTCCCGATAAACCCTCCAGTGAAACACATCTCACTAAAATTAAGTAATATCGTTATGCAATCTTTCTATTATGCCCTATTTCACATACCGTTTGGCTTTTAAATATTTTTTCTTTTTCCACTTTTTCTGAGATATACTTGATATACAGCCCTATATAAGTTTAAGGAATACAGCAAAATGGCTTGAGTTACATATCATGTGAAATGATTCCTGCTGCAAGCTTAGTTACCATCCATCAACTCATATAGGTATTTAAATACTGTTTAATAAATTAAGCAAATCAATATACATTTTATGTGACTTTCTTCTGTGTATTTTTCTTTGGGTAAGATTCTTTAGCTATCCTTTTTTTTTTTTTTTTTAATCTTTAAGACAGTCAAAAGTTTTATGTGTCCATTTAAAATTACATAAATTGCCTGATGTTTTGAGAAGAATTCTAATCTGAACCAATATTTTTGGGACCATGAGTTATGGCCACATATTTTATGTGGTATCTAGAGAAGGGCTGTTCCTATCAGATTTGTTGAAAGTAAAGTCAACAAGTTTTTGAATTTTCCTGGTGTTGAGTAAATTGAACTCCACTCCCTTACAAACATAGTGATCTGAAGGGGCACCTGCACCCAAACATTTATAGCAACAATGTCCTCAACAGCCACACTCTGGAAAGAACCCAGATGTCTAATGACAGATGAATGGATAAAGAAGATGTGGTGTATATATATGTATATACAATGGGATACTATGCAGCCATCAAAAAACCTGAAATCTTAACCATTTGCAATGATGTAGATGGAATTAGAGGTTATCATGTTAAGTGAAATAAGTCAATCAGAGAAAGACAATTATCACATGATTTCACTGATACGTGGAATTTAAGAAACAGAAGAGAGGACCATGGGGGAAGGGAGGGAAAAATAAAACGAGACGAAATCAGAGAGGGAGAAAAACCAAAAGAGATTTTTAACCACAGGAAACAGACTGGGGGGAGGAGGTAGCTGATTGATGGGCATTAAGGAGGACACTCGATGTAATGAACACGTGATGTAATGAACACTGTTGTAATGAACAGTGTTATATGTAATTGATCGATCTCTCAACTCTACCTCTGAAACTAATAATACAGCACACGTTTAAAAAAAAAAAAAAGAGCTCCATTCTTGAAGGAACCAGAGGATTCCTAAGCACATGTCAATATCTGGCATCTGTCCGGAGAGGGCAAGGGTTCTCTGCTTACTGCCCCTTACATTTCCCTGTGTCTAAGACAAACCCTTGTATTCAGGTGGAAGTACAACCACCAACTCCTTCATCTCTTATCTCGTAGTTTTCGCTTGATGGTTAGGAGCAGGTTCACTAAAGTCAAATTCAGCCAAAGCACAGGCATGCTTTCGCAAAAGAGGTCCGAGAGAGAGCCAGTGTGATGGGTAAGGGAAGAACGGCTACAATCATCCCGTAGCAACCAGTGATTTTGTATCCTTGGGGCAGCCACATAACGACAAGCTTGGGAGACCGACGATGACAGCCCACACTCCCAGGACACTTTTCATGAGAGGAATTTAAGATACAATATGGACATTAAGGCAATATTTAGTGTTTAGCGTTGATTTTTAATATGCAGATCCAATTTAACATGCCAACGATGGACTTTTTACTATGAAAACACATTTTATGTATTTTGGGGATTTAAGTTAATGGTCTCACTGCACCTTCTGTTAGAATTTTCATAAATATACTTATGCTTTGACTCCACTTAAAATGTAATTAAAGTGTTTCCTCTGACTACCTTAGCTCATATATACCGAGAAAAGGCAGCAAACCTGGGGAACCACTCAGAAAGAGTAATAAGTCTCAGAAAAAATAAAAATGAAGCCAGGCAAGCTCCAGTGAATACCAATGACTTCTCCACTTTAAGACGCTGGGCTCTCCATGGGCACAGAGCAGAAGGAAATTGAACATCTTGCATACAGTCATTTTTTTCTGAATGGGAAACATGTTTTTGTGATCCAATAACCTCCTCCCCCAGCCCACACACCACTATCATTTTCCACGGGATATAATTATACATCTCAGTTGCCCACCTCGAGAGAACGTTACTCCAAAATGATGCAGTCTGTTACAAATGCCGCAGCTCCTAGATATTAAAAAAGGAGCAAAAAAAAAAAAAATCCTATTCAACAGAAAAACTTCCAGGAAGGAAGGGATGCAGGTCAAGACGGCACATAATGTACAGTATATTTCTAGGCAGTGCAGGGTCAAGTTTTTTTTAGAAGCTTCTGAAATGGAATTTTTCCTCCCTTTCTCCTATGAATAAAACTGGGCACATAAAATGACTAAAGCCATCACCCTGGAAGATGGGAGATGAACTTGCTGGGGCATGCAAAGTCTCTGAACTTTGCTTTCTGCACATTCTTCTTCTTCTGGTTCCTTCAGGGGCTGCATTTTAGTGGGGCCATATAAACTATTTACTGCTATCGCACTAAGGCAGTTGAAGACACCTAAAACTGCCGGATGGGCCATAGAGTGGTGTGCCAATGGGAAGGTGGCCCCAAAATCTGCCCCAGTGCAGTCTACGGTCACTGTCGTTAGCCCGTGTCCTGGGCAGAGGCAGCCAGAGAGAGCGAGTGATGCTTTAAGGGCAAAAGACGTGGGGGCGGAGCAAAGACACACAATCTGTGTGATGCCTAAATCAGCTGAAATCTAAATGTGAACATTGTTCTGTATTTTTAAAGAAGGCTGCTAATCGATTTCAGTACTTCAAATGGCTGCGTTTTACTGAAACTTAGTCTATCCCCAATTTGCAGAACTTTTCTATTTTGCAAGATGATCCAGGCATGTGATGATCTAAGCAATAATCATATTGTATTTCTGTACCTAATATCGCTCCCTCTTTTGATAATGAAATTGAGATTTGCAGCCTGAAAATATTATATGATCTTTTCATGCCCAGAAACAGCCTCCACCCACCCCCGACATTTGGCTGAGCTTTAGAGCATGTTTTATAGTCTGTTGAATATGCTTCTGAATGAGTGACTTTTCACAGCAATGTCATATATTTCCTGTTGAAAAATATAGGCTTATGGGGTTTTTGAAGATCTCTCAGGTAAGTCTCTTTATTCCTATTGCACAGATGAGGGAATTGAGGATCAAAGGTATGATGTGGCTTGCCTGAGATCAGGTAGTCAGTGAGGAGAAACTAGGCCCTGGACCCCACACCACCTGGCTTTGAACTCTGTGCTGCTCCTTCTGGGCCACAAAGCTGGCTGAGAACACGTGACTTTGTGCCCACTGTACTGCACTGTGCACACAGCATTCTGAAGTCACCTTGGCCGTGGGTCATAAGTCATCAAGCATTTCTAGTTTCCACTTTTTGTGGAGTAAGCCTATTTGATTACACACAGCTTTGTACCATCTGCACAGTGAGTTCCCAGGGATGGGAAGCTATGTGCGCTCCGGAGGGACCTTCAATCTACTGCTTTTCTTTAAATGTGCCCAATTTCAAAGTCCCCTCTCTTTCCACCTTCAGAATCACTGCAGTCGTAAGCTCATGCTAATGATGTGACATCCCTCAAGTGTACCTAAGCAGAAAAAAGCTCTGAAAAACCGCTGATCAAGTGGCCAGAAAGACAAATACTCTTCAGTTGAGTGACAGAGGGAAAGGGGCAAAAATGCTAACTGGGCAGCACTGACCGGTGCTGAACATACCATGGTTGGGACCAATATCCCATGGAATTACAGACACTGATGCAAGGTCACGTGATTTCAAAAGTGGGGGCTATTTTAGTGAAGAGACACATGAAAATATGCTCAATGTCACTCATCATCAGGGAAATACAAATCAAAACCACAATGAGATACCACCCCACAACTGTCGGAATGGCTAAAATGAACAACTCAGAAAACAGATGTTAATGAGAATGGGGAGAAAGGGGAGCTCTTTTGTACCGTTGGTGAGAATGCAAACGGGCACATCCATTCTGGAAAGCAGTATGGAGACTCCTCAAAAAGTTAAAAACAGAACGACCCTGCGACCAAGCCATTGCACTACTAGGTACTTATCCAAAGGATACAAAAGTACCGATTTGGAGGGGTACACGTACCACAATGTTTATAGTAGCAATGTCCAACAATAGCCAAATAATGGAAAGAGTCCTGATGTCCATCGACAGATGAATGGATAGACAAGATAGGGTATGAATGAACAATGGAATATTACTGAGCCACCACAAAGAATGAAGTCTTGCCGTTTGCAACCACACAGAAGGAACTGGAGTTATGCTAAGTGAAATAAGTCAGAAAAAGACAAATACCATATGATTTCCCTTATATGTGGAATTTAACAAACAGAACAGAGGAACATAGGGGAAGGGAAAGAAAAATAGATAAATAGATAAAAATAGATAAAACTTGGTCAAAGTTTACTTCTTTGAGGTAGGCACTGCCTACCTCTTGATCATGGGGGACATCATGAAATCAATCAATTATGCAAAAATTCTGGAACCGGGACCTGGCCCTGTCCTCATTACATTACCCTGGCAAGTTCAGGGAGGCCACAGTCATTGGACAGGGTATCAAAATAGCGATGCCAGTGAGTGCCCTGCCACAGATAGCCCCAATGAGACGACTGCCTTATTTTAAAGCAGGTGAAAGCATCTGATTCAATTGCTTTGTGGTTTCTCTAAATCACTCTGGCTTTGGGTCCTTCCTCCAGGATTGCCACCCACGGTTCAGAGAGAGCAATTTTCATTTCCTCTCTGATGCAGATCTTGCCAGGGTTTGAGATGTTAATACTTCTCCAGAATTGTAATTTCCTCTACCTCTGCACCTGCCTTGAAAGAGTGATTTGTCAGGTAACCTAGGATAAAGGTGTCCAGATCTTCTGAGATGAACAAGAGTCCCTTCTAGGAAAAAGGAATCTTTAAAACATCTAGAGAACAAATAGATCCTTCTGTACAAATCTAGCTTCTCCTTTCTTTCTGGGACAGAAAAGCTGACTTCCACTTATTTTTGCCTGCATTATGGTAGCAGTAGGTTCCTGTCTGCGCCCTTTACTACCCACCAGCTAATCTACTTCTTCCAGAGTGAGTTTTTTAAAAACACACTTGGGCACATGGCACTCTCCTATTTGAATACCCAGCCCGGACTCCCTACTGACAACATGGCAGTCATGAGAACTGAGAGACTCCACTCATGCAACACACCTATTCCACAGGAAGGGCTCGATCCAGGTGCTAGTGACTGCTGCTCAGGTTCTAATTGTAAAGCTTCAGGCTTTGATGGCAATAAATTCCTAAGTGACTTTGCTGCCATTTTTGTGACTGTCACACTGACAATAATCCTTTCCATTTTTTCCCCTCTAGTAGGTCTATATTTTCCTTCCGCTGATTCTATAAAGTACATACAAATGGGGCGACTGTTGTTTTGTTCTTGCCCCTCTCTTGAAAAGTCACACATCCTTTCCAGGGTGTTTCTTAGAGAGCTGGGAGTTTAAAAATGTCCTCACCTCAGAAATCACAGCACATTGACTCCATCAAATGTGACTGAAAAATCTAAGGATACATTTTTAGACATGACAGGCTTGGAAATGAATAAGCGTAGCAGTAAAGGAAATTTTAATGAGAGGTTTGTGGCTCTCTTTTTGACATCTATTAATTTATAAAATCTATCAGCACAATTCCCGGGCTCTTCCTTCAGTACCTAAGTCATGGTGATTAAAGATAAAAAAATTTAAAAGGGAGAATTACCTTAGAAATTTGAAAATCGAGGTTAGAAATGCCTTTTCAAATAGTTCAGTGAAGAATAATTGCATTTCAATTTACGCTGTCAAAAGTTCAATTTCTACTCTTAAAAGAAAATATTTTATTGAGAATTATAACCCATTATGAAATTAGAGTCCTAGATATTTTTCTTTATTGACCAATGTTTTACCAAACATCATCTTATTGAAGACTGGGGACACTATCACTTAAGAGGTCCAAAGACTACTCGTGAGGCAAGTCTTGGCTTCCAGCCCTAGTCTATGGGCATGAGAAGGAGATTCCAAACAAAGTCAAAACAATGAGCCTGTACCAGGCACAGAATAGAAATAATGGCATGGTAGAAATTTCTACAAGTTGCTAACCACACCCCTCATTCCCTGCCCCAAGAGACAGAGACACTCACAGCCTCCATGGGGAATCTTCAGAGAGCTACTTCAACTCTCAAAACAGAATGAACATTATTGGTTAAAATCATCTTACCACAGACCTCGGGTGGAACGCTTTGTTCACCAGAATGTACTTCCTACTAACTGTTAGCGTCTCATTAAGATGCTCTGGGATTGGGAAGTTTCAAGTGGGTGAAGGGGAAGATGAAACAAGAATCTGGAAGGCAAGTGGTGCTGCGGAAGGAAAGAGCCACAATCTGTATCACTGTGTACCAGTGTCACTATTTCCCTGGCCCCTTACCTCTTTCCTCTAATTTATTTAAGGATTTAAATTTAACTTATATATTTAAACACATTTATTTGGAAATGAACTTTCTTATCATTACAATACATGGAAAGCCAAGACACTTGCTGCAGGTAAAGATGATAGAAGAAGCGGAGTGAAAACAAAACAAGTGGTGTTAATTTCAGCCACGCCCTACCACATGGGTGTCTTCTGAGTCTTTGTTGGGTGAGAGAGAGGCGGAAGATGCTCTAGCCCCAAATCAAAGCTCACTGATGAATCAGGGCTAAAGAACTAACTGGACAGGTAGTGAATAACTTTCCCACCCTGTAGTTCAGTGGACCTCCTAGAAAGTCACCTTATACCACATGGGTTGTTTGCATCTCATGCTTGGGGAGGACTCTAAACTCACCATCAATCTTGGCTCACAAGACAGGGTACAGAAGAGGAGAGAACATGGGATCTTGGACTAGAAGACTGTGGTTGAAATTCCAGCTCTGACTGACTCCTTATGTGACCACAGGTTAGTTACTGAATTGTAACAATTTAAATTACTTAATGGGATGGTTTTTTAATATTAAAACCAATGGATTTCAGTTAAAAGAACATGTAAGGGGGCTGTACCTAAAAAGTGCCACATAGCTGTCATGTTATCAGTATAATGTATATAACTCGGAGAAGTTTCACAGAAATGCCCAGGGCACGGGAGCATGGGTGGCGGTCTCTAACTTGACCATGAGTCCCCGGGAGCGGGGGAGGGGACAGAGCCTCTACACATCCTCCGCAATGAGCATCTACCTGCCATGTAGAAGCAGTTCCATAGGTATTAAAGAATCAGCAGGTGACAGTGACAAACTGGAAGAGTCCTACATCCTAAATTTGATTAAATATTTTTGAGGCCAGGTTCCTAAAAAAAAAGTTTAAAAAAAAAATTACACGCTCATGCCTAGTTTTAAACAAATTACCATTCTGATTGGAAGAGTAACCCTGAAGAGGCACAGTTCACACGGAGGGCACTGTACTCAGAATTCTGAAAATCCCTCTAACGTTCTTTAGTAGAGTTTTTGTTGTTGTTGCTTTTAAGAATCACAATCTGCTGAAAGGACAACAATTAGTTTAAGTGAATCAAGGTCAGATGCTAAAAGGAAGCAGCCAAAAGTTGTATTTGGAATCTGCTGATGCCTTAAAAAAAAATGAAGAGTTGGCCTTAATTCAAGAAACCACATATTAGATTAAAACCTTGGGGGGCACAGGGTTCAATTTTTTTATTTAGGCCTACAAGGTTTGGGATTGAACTGGAAATAAGATGTTTCATGCCATTAGAAGGACTGCCTTTCAATATTTTAGAGAAGGCAAGAGAGTTGAAAGTAAATTTGAGGGTCAGTTTTGAAATGCAAACAATAAAGACCTAAAGCCCTTGGTGGACCCCCGTTAGTAGCTCTGTCATAAGACACAATGAACTTTCACACAATATTCAGAGACTGTTGTTTCAGCAAAGAAAATTCCTGAAAGGGAATCTGAATTTTTGCCAAGAAGAGTTATAAGGAAAAAACTTTTGCTCAAAGGATTTTGATTACAT
Source organism: Mustela nivalis (assembly GCF_964662115.1). Classification (NCBI taxonomy): domain Eukaryota; kingdom Metazoa; phylum Chordata; class Mammalia; order Carnivora; family Mustelidae; genus Mustela; species Mustela nivalis. The sequence goes on along the minus strand of NC_139033.1, from coordinate 75,668,999 downwards.
AAGAATTCTCCTAGTGGGGGCACCTGGGTGGCTCAGTGGGTTAAAGCCTCTGCCTTCGGCTCAGGTCATGATCTCAGGGTCCTGTGATGGAGCCCCGCGTCAGGCTCTCTGCTCAGCAGGGAGCCTGCTTCCTCCTCTGTCTCTCTCTCTGCCTCTCTGCCTACTTGTGATCTCTGTCTGTCAAATAAATAAATAAAATCTTAAAAAAAATAATTCTCCTAGTGAAATCACAAAAACTATCAACTCACTAGTATTAATAAGAGCAACAGAAAATAGTAAGAAGAGACTAAATGACATTGATAATAGCACAAGTTAACAAATGCAGCATATGTGCTGTGTTCCAAATATGATTACAGGTGCTTTACCCATAACATCTCATACATATTATTATCTCTAAGCCTATCGATGTTCTTTGAAACATAAGTGACTGCCCTTATGGCCCAGGAAAGCTCCCTAAACTCCCCCAAAGGGGTTCCAGCCCTGCTGCCCATTCCTAGTCACCCCAGCCATGCTGAGAGTACCCAATGGCACAAGTGGCTAGTGGCCACGCTGACCTTCTGGGTGGGCCCATGCTCCCTGATTTGGCTGGCACGAAGGTAATCCCTGCTGCATGCGAGGAGGACAGAGCAGTTCCAGGGCAGACAGGAGGATGAAGGGAAGCTTTGTGGATCTGCCCAAGGTTGTATGAGTGAATGACAGCAAAGGCTGAGAAAGGAACAGGAGAAGTTAAGAAGCTCAGGTAAGCAGGGAGAAAGGAAAGCAACATGAACATAGGTCCAAGGTAAAGGCACAATAACAGCTGTTGTCAGGGTCTTTCCATGTTCCGATTCTGGGGGACACAATGAGGTTCTAGCCGGGGGCCCTTGTTTGCCCCAGCGTTCTAGCACACTTAGCATACTTAGACACGAACTGCTTTCAGATACGGACACATAGAGATTAAACTGTAGTGACTCTGATGTATAAGCCAGAATGCTACTGTACGAGTCTGAAACAGGGATATTCTCTTTCTGAGGATCTGTCCTGCCCACGGTGCCCTGTGCAGTGGGGCACTACCTGGGAATGCCAGTATTTATGCTGGGGCCCACCGGGTGCGAGTAAAGCAAGTGGGATGTTTCGGGAAGAGAAGTCCCCTGTGTGCAAGAAACGACGAACACCTGCTCTGGCGACACGGTTCTCCCTCTGCAGGCTGACATTCAGTGCTGGAGAGGCCCATGCAATTTCTGCTTCTCTGCACATCTTTTCCATAGCAAACATTCGTGGTCTTAATATTTTTTTGGGGGGGGGAGAAGGAGGGTTGTTATGACTGACTTCTGAGTCAAGCCACAGTTCAGGCAAGTAGGGAGACCTCCTTTCTCCATGCTGCAATCTGGGCCATGCTGATTAAAACAGACCTACTCACAGAGGCAGACACAGCCCACTGCCACAGCTATCACAAACAGCGTCAAGTGAAAGGCAGAGTGGCTGTTGGCTTGCCATGGCTATTAACCCGCTCCTCAGGTAGGGCTTATTTTGTCATGATATACAGTGGCAACTCCGGCAGCTAGAATTAATTAAGAACTATATGGAGATGCCGGAGAGCCAGCAGCGATCTACAGGTTCCCACCAGTTAATTAAGGGTCAGAAAAGGGTCTTCCTGCCTTCTCCAGCTCGGCCGGCCATGTCCGGCCTCAAGCTACGAAGTCTTGCACGTGCCGACTTTTCCATTTCATATTCCTCCTGGTGGAAGATGACCCAAGAGAGGTCATTACTGCACGGCTGTCCTTGCAAAATGCTCCCATTTAGATCATCCTTGACAAATGGGAACATTTTCCAGGATCTAGGATCCTTGAAAAAGGCGATTGCACAACCTTCTTAAAGAGTTTGTGTTTGCAAAGAAGGCAATTGCAAAAACCCTTTGAAAGATGAGGCAACAGTATATGTCATCCACACAAATACATCTCTGGGCAGAGAACCAAAGAAAAAGAGCGAATACCTCCACAGATGGGAGAGCTGGGGTCTGCTAAGGATAGGCAGATCTGAGCAGCGGCACGGATGGCGAGCCTTGTCCTAACGTCCTTCTTCTGTCATGTTCACGGGATGTACTCAGAGTGCCCCAGGACACCATGGGCCCTTCCTTATTTTCAGCAGCTTCCTTCACATACCCAAGAACTTCAAATGAACTTACAAGCCATTACATTTCCACTGAAATGGATAATGTGATCAGGTTTTTCATTTATTTATTTTTTCATTTTGCCTCAGCTCTCACTGATGACTGCGGCAATCCCTCAGTCAGAAGTGAAGGCTGAGGTTTAATGACTTTATGTATAATTTAGTTTTCGGCAATAGGCCTCTTCGCTTTCTGTTTTGCATAAGCTGGGGGAAGCAGAGCAGTTTATCAGCTCTGCAAGGACACCCAAAGATGTACATTTCAGCTCTTTTCTTCTTATCTTCCAACGTCCTTCGTTAGGCCTGTACAGTCACGTGAAATTAGCTGCTGTAAAATATGGCAAAAGTTCAGCCCAGGAGACAGTGAGTGGGTTTGGTTTTGCATGGCTCCCCAAATAAACATTTTTAGGAAGCTGTGGGTGCTGCTACATAAATATTATCTTTCCGAAGACTCCAGGCCCTTCTTTTTCATTAGATCCATGGGCCACTGATTTTGGTGGTTTCTCAAATTGCACAGGGGGTGTGGAGCTGTAGAAGGTTGGCCAAAAAAAGACCTGAGGAAATAGTGCATCCAACCTAGTCAGAATGCCAAAAATGAGACATCCTATATCGAGAGACCAATATCCCACCTGCAGACATCTTCACGTTTTTCCATAGTTTTTTTTTTCTTTTCATATCCTACTTTTCTTCCTATTCACGTGAAGTTATAAGCACACAAGGTATACTGGCTTTTCCATTTGAACCACTGTTATCTGAATACTTTCAAAGCAATTACTGTGCTATAAACAGAAAATATTTAAAAAGCTGTAGCTCTTCTAGCCACACACTTGTGATAATCACTGGCATACTTTCCAGTTCACCATGCCAAGAGAACTTTAAACACACAAAAACACAAGTGCACACAGATACACAAAACAACAAACTTTTACAAATCTCGATCAATTAAGGCTTTGTGTTTCCACTTGAGGATTTTAATTAGACTCTGAAAGTTTGTGTCATTGGAAGTTTGACTTTTGAAATATGTTTATTTCTACATCCTGAACATTGACAAATAATTTCAGTTTCCTTTCCACTGTTCTTTTACTTGATCACAATACTGCCTTATTGGAATAAAGCATTATAGTGTTTTGGGTGGTCAGGGACCCATGGGTGGCCAGCGCCAAAGGACAAGCCTACCTCCCTCTCTTTAGCCTTTCAGTGTTGACCAGAGCAAGTCTACACTCAAGTCTGATTTTCAACACTTTCAAATAAAGGGAAAGTATATATACAGACAAATAAAGGAAGACCAGTTTGCAAGATAAAAGTTCTTACATCAATACTCTATTGTTGTGCAGTTAATAAACTTAATTTCCAACATTTCTGCTACTTGTTTATATTTTAGGAAATCATGACTAACCTACCATTTGCAATTGAAAGAAGGTCGCCAAGCATTCTGGAGATCTGGTGTACACAGAATTCCTTTTCCAGTTGTCTCATTTTCTCCACCCCTTCAGGTTTTATAGGCCCAGAATATGGGGGAGATGGTGAAGAAGACTTTACTTCTTTGCTGTAGCCAGAAGGTGACCGGCCCCTAGGGTCTGCTGTCCTGGGTTCAAATTCCACACCTCTCATGAGTTCTGTGACACAGGTACGAGATGGAACTCACTAGGACTTGGATTCCCCATGTCTGTAGTGAGGAAAGTGTGGGGAGCTCTAAGTAAGGAAATGCTGGGCCCAGGGCCTGGCCCATGGCTGACTCCCAAGTCATGTTGAGTGACTGTTATGATAAAAGTATTGATTAGTTTGGTCACCATGAAGATGCCCACCATTACCTGGTTCTAAGAATTTTTAAAACCATGAAATTATAATGATTCGGTTGTTAAACTTCAGCACCATGGGCCTGCGTTGGCATAGAAGACAATCCTGTAAAGGGTTCCTTGTACTAAATGTTCAACCACGGTGCCTACTAGGGGCTAAGCAGAGTGCTGGACACCGCACAGACACACCAAAGAAGAGAAGGCCTTGTCCTTGGGGAGATACAGCTCAGTGGTAACATTCATGAAACAGCAAATGGGACAGAGCAGAAAACAGAGGCACAGTTATACAGCCCAGATCCGCACTTGGGGCAAATGTTTTGAGAAAGAAGAGATCCATGAGGACTTGATGGGTGGCTGGGGGCTAGGCCTCACAGAGATGGTCCAGCTGGTCCTCATAGAACCAACCAGAAGAACATGGATAGAGAGAGGGGAGACGGAGATGGGCACTAAGCAGAGGCAAGCGACCGATGCCAGCTTCGAAGACAGCTGTGGCAGTGAGGGAAAGGGAGGAGATGATCACACCTGAGTGAAGGATTTTCACTACAGAACAAAAGCCTATAAGGAGAAGTGGGACAAACAAATCTCACTGAGGGGAGGTCGTAACCATCCAATGCTTCACAAACGATGGACCTAAGCACGTCACAAGTTAGAGCTAAGCACAAGGGAAGGCATCCTATTTCAGTGGGTGAAATATTATTCAACACCTGGTGAAACCTGGTGGTGGTGTAATAGCCGATTCAGTTAGAGATGGTGACCGGGTGGCTCCGGCAGTGACCCAGGAATGGGGGAACCCAGTCTGCAACATGGTAAAAAAAATCTATTCATGCATACACAGAAGTGTGTACACAAAACACCGTTCTCACGGTGGACCTATGAGGAAGACATTAATCCCCCTTTGCTAAATAAGCAGTTGGAGGGTTTGAGAGATGTGCCTGATGGGACAACCAGAGCAGAGTGTGTCCTCATGTGAGGCAGGGCCGGAGGATGCTGGGAGATGGCTTGGGATCTGAAGGCAGGCTGCCCCCTTCTGTGTCTTGCCTAAACATCACAGCTGCTACTCTACCTACCTGCTTTCACATTTGCTTTCCTGCAAAGGTCTGAACGCATGAGAGACTCCTGGATCCATTATGGTCTTATTACTAACCTCCTCATAAATCAACTGGACGTATCTGAAAAGGGATGCTTTGATTTTTATTATCCATTTAATCACCATTTTAAAATCTACTGCTCATTTTTTATGCAGTCACTTTCTTACAGCCTTTGCCAGTTGCAGCCTGCAGAAGAAAGATGCTTTCCATGACCACGGTGGGCTGAAGAATAATCACATGTGTCCCATCAATTAAGGGGAGACTCGGCTAGTAAGCCTTCAACATGTGATGCCAGGATGGCAGCTGATGTCAATCAGAACCCCAGTGAGTTCTTCCTCTATTAATTATGTATGCAAGCTCTTGCAGGAATGTTTCCTGAGGACAGAGAACTTCTAGACTATTATCTACCCTGACTCTAAGTTTTCTAACTTTTCTTAACGGGGTGTTCTGGTGCCTATAGTGGCCCACAGACTCTGTCCCCCAGGCTCCAAATGTCTAACGGTACTTCTGAGGGTCCTTGTGGGAAAAGTGTTTATAGTTCTAATTATTTAACAAACGCTTAAAGGAATGTCATACTGAAGGATGGTCTTCCAAGAGCAACACCAGCACAGCTCAGGCATTGATTAAATTGTTTTGACATAATTGCCAGTTCCCAAGAATCATGACGGTCACTGCTTGAACAATTTTGGAGGGAAAACTACTGGAAAGAATCACATGGGTTAAGCACTGGAAAATCAATTATGGAGAATCATTTATTTATTTTATGGGAACACTGATGTCAAATTTTGACATTAAAAAAAAATGCCCTAAATTTATCTGACCAATGAGGTAATTGTGGCTAGAATTCAAACACATAAATTTAAAATTTTTATTTGGTGCAAAATAGATCAGATTCCAGGCTCTGCAACCCCTCCCCCATGCTCTTTAAAATGGTTAAGAGGTCAATAATATTAATGAGACCCGTGCCAAGGTATAAACAAAAATATGGACAAGGAAATTGGACATCAAGACCATATACAAGGCATAAACCACTAACGACTCCATGAAAGATTTACTCCCCAGCAAAGGGAGCTGCCTGACAGTGAGCAATGACAGCCAGCTCCACTACCAGGAACATTGGTGCTCCTAGCCCAGTGACAATTGTCACAGCTACACTGGGAGCAGGTTAGCTGTCCCACCATGTAAGCACTGGGTCCTGAAATGAGGCATTATGGGGACCGCACATGAACAGAACCTCCAGAGGAATTTCAGAAGGGCAGAGAAAAATAAGCAAGCTATACAGGGCTCTTCAGCAAAGCACTTCTCCATTCATTTAAAATCACATATCCAGTTCTATTTTCTCCTCCTTTCTATTCATCAGACTTACAGCACAAGTTGCATCATTTTTAAATACGGGCAGCCTTGAACCACAAACACAATGAATGACAGACCCACATACACCAGCTGTGACTACTGTAGCTCCTGATTCCCCCCCCCAACCTCTGACAGTGGGGGAGGTGTTTCCACTGGAATGACCTTATTAGAAGATGAGAGCTTTTAGACAAGGACCTGAGCAGCGGAAGAAAGAGGTGCAGGAATGGGAGCTGCATCAGGAGAGTGTGGGCCTGGCTGCAGTCCAGGCTGTGGGGCAGGGTGCAGAAAGAGGAAGAAGAATGATGAGCCTCGGGAGGCATAAGAGAAGAGGGGACTGAGCACATGAAGTGGAACATATAATCCCATTTTTCAAAAGCCTTGCAACCAGAGAGGAAAACTGAGCTGGCAAGGCGCTCACACAAATGGTCGAGATTGGAGAGATCCATGTGATAAAGGAAAAATTAGGGTGTTCCCTCCATTTCACATGTATGTCCTATGTGGAAAGGCAAGGAGCAAAACCAGAGGGAAAAGAGATCAGGGGTCTGCTCTCAGATGAGAGGAATGCAGTGGCTGGCTCTGGCAGAAAGCATCTCCAATAATGGAAGGAAGAAATGGATGATGGTAGCCAAGTGTGACAACTGTCATCAGTAACTAACAGCAAAGGACAGGAGGGGCCCAGGTTGCAAGGGAGGCATGGCCGACATGGTTACGTGCCATGTTGCAACCCTACAACTATTGGAACTACGTGACGACCAGGTTGAAAACATGATTTTAGGATATAAGAAAGTTCTACAGCCTTGGATAGGTTCCTAGGTACTCACAGAGAAGAAAACAAAAAGGGATTGTCTTAAGAACAGAAACCAAGATTTATTTACCTTTTAATCCTAGGGCCAATGCGTGAATGAGAAATTCATGCCAATGCGTGAATGAGAAAATTTAAAAAACACTACCTTGTAGATGCTACAAATCCCAGGCAATCCTGGTTGTCAGGAATTTCCTTGTCATTTAGAGGGGAAGAAAGAGATCTATGAGGATAAGGTTAAGCGATTAAATTAATCCTAGATTTTAAAACTTAAATATGCACGCTAAAATTTTGATAGTGACTGATGAAACCAAAGAGAGCATACAATTTTCAAATTAGTAGAGGGAAAAATGAAATGATACATAAAAATACAATTAATTAAAAATAGGCAGAAAAGGGGTGACGGAGGGAAGAAGAAAAAGTGGAACAAACATAACACAAAATAAGGTGACAGCAATGAATTAATTCACATATATACCAGTATTCACAAATTAGAGCTTTACTAAGTGGCAAATTACTAGAGTTTAAAAGTAAAAGTTTAAGATTTAATTGAAGGAATAAAATTCAGCTATATGTAATCTATAAGAGTGACAACTAAAATAGAGAGGTTGAAAATATACACAGGAAAATACTAATTAGAAGGAAACTGGCATAATTATATTTAAATTAGGCAAAATAAACCATAAGACAAAAGTATTATGGAAGACAATAGCATCACAGACTAATGATGTAATGTTCAATTCACTTGGAAGAGATGACAATCCTACACTTGTTTTTTCCTGATAACCCAGCTGCAAAATATATGACCTCTTCTAAACAAAATATATGACCTCTTTTAACACATCTCTTTTAGTAACTGTTGGATGAAATAGAGAAAAAGCTACTTAAGTATACACAAACTGGGCTGCCTTCGGCTTGGGTCATGATCTCAGGTTCCTGGGATCGAGTCCCGCATCGGGCTCTCTGCTCAGTGGGGAGCCTGTTTCCCCCTCCCTCTCTGCCTGCCTCTCTGCCTACTTGTGATCTCTTTCTGTCAAATAAATAAATAAATAAATAAAATCTTAAAAAAAAAGTATACACAAACAGTGAACAACAAAATTTTTAAAAAACTTGACCCAAAGACTATAGAGAACACTGCACTCAATACTGTTGTTAAAATACACAAAATTGTTGAGAAAGTTGACCATGTGTAAAGCTCTAAATGGTGTCCACAAATGTCGATGAATTTCCTCTGCTCATAGTGCAATTAAGTTAGGAATCACTAATAAGGCAACAAAAAAATTTCCTATGCATTGATAAATACAACACACACTCACATGCTCTAAATAACTTATGGGTCAAAGAAAAAAGGGTGATGAAAATTACAAAATTAAACACTCAAAAGTCAATGATAATAGTACTCAGCTCTTAGAGAAAAAATAAAGAGCCTTAAAATAATTGCTTACACTAGAAAAAAAAATTAATGTGTTTAGCATCCCATTTAGGAATCAAAAAAAAAAAAACAGAGAAAGTAGAAGGAAAATAATAAAGAGTGGGAAGAGAAGGAGTCTTTAAAAATGCAATATTCAAGATCAACAGAGCCAAAAGTTATTTCTCTGAAAAGGCAAATAATAAAACTAACAAACTTTTGGCAAGAATATTTAAGAAACAAGAAAGACAGAAGGTGCAAATAAACAACATTAATAATGAAAAAAAAAAGGAACATGAGTGCAGACAAATTAGACAGATAATAAAATATTAACACACATATGCCTCTACATAACAAAGTTAGAAAAAATGCACAAATTCCTCTGAAAATATTAGCTATAACTATTGAGAATTTAGTAATTAAAAATTTTCCCATGAGGAAACTGCCAGATTTAGTCAGTTCCACAGGCTACTACCAAAGATAATTTGAAATCTTACAAAAAACAAAACAAAACAAAACAGAGTGCTAGCCCATTCATTTAAAAAAGTACATATACTTTTTATTCTAAAATATAAAAAAGGGAAATAGAAGGATAATTAAGGGACGAGTCCCACTTGTGAACACAGATGCAAAAATCATTAGTGAATAGTATTCAGCAATGTTTAGTATGTATCATGACCAAGTTAGCTTTATTCCAGGAATAAAATGTTGGTTCAGTATTAGAAGATTAAATATATTAATGAACTCATGATGCTAATATATTAACAAAATCAAGAAACTATTTTACATAACAATAGATGTTGAAAGAGCATTCTATCAAATTCAATATCTATCCATGGTAAATAGTATCAATAAGCCAGGGATGGAAGGGACTATCCTCAACTTTATCCCAACTAATTATTAATCATTAAAAGAATTTTCTCTTAAAATCAGGGCCAAGACAAGGATGTTTACTAACCTAAGTTTTATTCAATGTTAGACTGAATGTTCTACTGAGTTTCATAAACAAGAAGAAACAGATTAGATGTATAAGGATTAAAAAGAAACACATGGGGCACCTGGGTGCCTTCGGCTCAGATCATGATCTTGGGGTCCTGGGATAGAGTCCTGCATCGGGATCTCTGCTCAGCAGGGACCCTGCTTCCTCCTCTCTCTGCCTGCCTCTCTGCCTACTTGTGATCTCTCTCTGTCAAATAAATAAATAAAATCTTAAAAAAAAAAAAAAAGAAACACATGGACATTAAAGAGGGTAGACATGATTTCTCCACAGAAAACTCTAGAATAATCTACAGACAAATCACTGAAATAAGGATAGCTGAAAAATGTTTCTGGACATAGGAGCAATATACAAAAGGCAACAGCTTGTGTGTGTGTACATATAAACATATACGCACACCCACGTATATATACATACACACACCTCTATGTATTTAAGTGTATCTTCTATATTTTTGCAATAAAAAGAAAATATAACTATTTTTAAAAGATTTTATTTATTTGAGAGAAAGTGAGAGAAAGAACAAGTCAGGGAAGGGGCAGAAAGAGAGAGAGAGAGGGAGAAGCAGGGAGCCTGGTTTGGGGCTTGATCCCAGGACACTGAGATCATGACCTGAGCTGAAGGCAGACACTTAGCTGACTGAGCCATCCAGATGTCTCACTTTATTTATATTTTTAAAAAAGATTTTATTTATTTATTTGACAGACAGAGATCACAAGTAGGCAGAGAGGCAGGCAGAGACAGGAGGAAGGAGGCTCCATGCTGAGCAGAGATCCCAATGTGGGGCTCGATCCCAGGACCCTGGGATCATGACCTGAGCTGATGGCAGAGGCTTTAACCCACTGAGCCACCCAGGTGCCCCTCACTTTATTTTTTTTAAGATTTATTTTTACTTATTTTAGAGAGAGAGAGAGAGAGAGCACAAGCAGAGGTGGGTAAAGGTAGAAGGAAAGACAGCATTGAGCAGACTGCAAGCCAAGTGTGAAGCCTGACTTGGGCTCAGTCTCATGACCCTGAGATCACAACTTGAGATCATGACCTGAGGCAAAACCAAGAGTTGAGTGGTGGACCCGATGCACCACCCAGGCCCCCCAAGAAAATGTAATATTAAAAGATGCTATGGCCATAACAAAATAAGTATATACAGCTAAAAGATGTACAAGACTTTATAGAGAGCTTTTTGAAACTTCACTAGAAATTATAAAGGAAGATCCCAATAAATGGAAACATAATCCATATTAACAAATAAGAAAACCTAATATTGCCAAGAGGTCAGTTCTCTTAATATTGGTAAATGGATCCCATGCAATTCCAAACGAAATTACAGGTTTTCATGAAGTTGATTGTATAAAATGTCCACATTTTCAACAGACAAGGTAAGGATTATGGAAGCACAAAGCCTAACAACTGCCAACACATTTCTAAAGAAGAACAAGGCAGACAAAGTCATACATAGAGTGCATACAAGTCAGTAAGAGACCTTAACACCCTAATGAAAAAAAGAGGCAAATGATACGAACAATTCACTAAAGAAATTTTCACATGGCCAGTAAACATACGAAGACATATCTAGTTTTAAATGGAACAATAATAAGATAGTCTATTTTCACCCATCAAACTGGCAAGGATTAAAAATAAAAACTGACTACTGCTCACTGTAGTGCTGGTGGGTTGTAATAAGCATTCTGCAGGCTGCTCGTGGTGAGTGTGAACTGGTACAACTTTTTTGGAAAGCAAGTTGTCAATTTACATGAAGAAACTTAAGGACCTTATACTCTTTGAACCAGTGAATCCATCTCTTGAAATCTATCTATAGAGAACAATGGAGATAAATCCAAAGAATTATTCATGGCAGTGTTTAAGACAAAGCCATAGGAAACATTTGTGCTACAATACGAAGTGGGAAAACATTGTATGAAAAAATATATAATGCTTTTAATGCATTAAAACATTGGATGTACTGAAATATACTGAAAATTGATAGTAGGTTTGTGGGTTACTTTTCTTTCCTTTCTTTTTTTTTTTTTTAATATTTATTTATTTGACACAGAGAGAGAGAGCACAAGTAGGCAGAGCAAGAGGGAGAGGGAGAAGCAGACTTCCCACTGAGCAGGGATCCCAACACGGAACTTGATTCCAGGTCCCTGGGATTATGACCTGAGCTGAAGGCAGTCACTTAATGACGGAGTCACCCAGGCACCTTGTCTTGTCCTTTCTTCTTTATAGTTTTCTTAAAATTTCCATAAAAAACTATGCATTGCTTTTATTTGTTTATTTAAGATTTATTTATTTGAGAAAGAGAGAGAGAGAGAGAGAGAGAGACTGAGAGAGAAAGTCGGGGAGGGGCAGAGGAAGAGTAAGAGAGAGAATCCTTAAGTAGACTTCTCACGACCTGAGCCCAAATGAAGAGTTGGATGCTCAACCAGTTGAGCCACCCAGGTGCCCCCATGTTGCTTTTAAAGGAAAACAACAATAAAATTGGGATTTGGAAAGCTTTAAAAACATATTTAGTTACTCTGTATCCTACAACTATTTTTTGTCATTAAAAGAGAGAAAAAATAAAAGCAAGCATTCTCTTTAGGCAGATAAATTATGTTAATTGGATTTATAGTACATTCTTTTCAAGTTTCTAGGAATAGGCTTAAAATACATGTAGTGATCAGCCAAGTGAAATAGTTTGGCCATAAAACTGGCAAAGAACTCAAATGCATAATTACCTAAAGCACATAAATGCAATACATGTAAAAACATATGCTGTCTATTTATAATTAACCCTGAAGACATTATAACTGTTCAGTATCTCTCCTATGACTTCCCAAAAGTAAACAGAGAAAAGGTATCCCTAAAGGGAAACAATAAAAGATAAAAGGAGTGAGAAAGTTTTTAAATGCACAAGATACTGAGTAATACAGGCAAATTCCAACATGGAGGTAGAACTACTTTTATTCCAAAAGATGCAAAAGAAGAAATTAGAAAAGTTGGCACATCTTTCTTTTTAGTGGCATGGCAGGTCAAAAAAATTATGGGCTCTGTTTCAACATTATTTTGGTCTGAATAATGCATGGGATGATCATGTGAATTGATACAATATGATGTGAAATGAACTAAGTAATTCAAAACATTTAATCCATATAGTTCCTTATTATTCATGCTCCTTAAAAACTGGGGCAGTGAGGACTAAAGATTTATTGGAATTATGATCATAAACACACTTCCAAACATGGCGAGGGCTTGATACAGAAATGTACTAACATTCTTACTATATCCTCTCCATTCAGAGTTCTCAGTGTTTTGGAAATGGGGTGGGGGGTTAGAAGTCAGAGTGGGAGGGGATTGAGTCGGGGGAAGAGAGGGGAGGAAAAGCTAGAAAGGTTATACTGGGATGGAAACTACCTCCTTCAGAAATGCTGAATAAAGTCACAATTGGCAAGGGAGAGCCAGAGAGCTGCCCGTGGATGCTGAGCGAGGACACTCTACACAGTGACTGCTGGGCTGTGGTTCTGAGGCAGCCAGTCAGTGTCACCTGCTGGAAAAATCCCAGCCATGGACATTTGTCAACCAATCTGGAAGTCTGGCATCCCTGAGTGGCGGCACTACTGATGTGAGAGACATAAGGCGAACACCTGGTTCCCACAACTGATTGAGTTCCTTCAAGGAAGGTAAGTGGTTTGCTGGAGGGTCCAGCCCTAGGGTCTCAGCAGCCCTTTCATGACATGAGGTCAAAGGCTTGGGACCCACATCTTCTAATTGCCAATCTACTTGCCCTTTCTACCGGATAGCACTGTTCTTGGGAAAAAATGATTTGACTTTTCAACTAGTTATGTTTTTGTATCATTCAGTCAAAGCTTCAAGGTGTTATCCTGGTTCTGCCTAGACAACAGAAAGCCGGTTACCAGCACTGTCATCCTTGCATTGTTTCATCTCACTGAAAAGAGATTCAGCATCTTCCAGAAAAGGTCTTTCAGAACACTGTAGGCTTTCACACACAACTCAAGTTTACACATTCATTTTCTCCCTCTACTGGACTGGTTGGCAGTAATGACCCAGGGAAGCAGCATATGGAACCCCCACTCTCCAGAGCTATAGCTTGATTTTAACATCACTGGTCCTGGTGGGGTTCCGAGGTTTCAACGAGCCAGGCGTGCTGATATCCAAAGATATGGAGTCTCCGGTACATCTCAATGAAAAACAAGAGAAGGAGAGGGGCAATGCTGGAATGACCTCGCTCTCAGAGCTGAGACACTGAGCGAGATTAATGGGCAGCATCTGCTGCTGCCGAGATGCGGGAAGGCAGAGTTGGCACTGTCAGTGGGACCCCAGGGCTGGATGGGTCTTCTGCCAGAGGACAGAACGCTTCAAAGCAAACAAAACCACAGAGAGGAAAAATAATACTCTTGCCATGAAATCGCAAGTCAAATCAATAAACCACAAGGTTAATTTCCATAGGTTTGTAGTTCTGTGGTGTTGTGTGAGAAAGTGATTGGCACAATGGATAGAACATGGGGTTTGGAGTCCACAGATACGGGATAAATCCTTCCACTCGATGGTGGGATGGCCTTGCGAAGGTTTCTTAAATTTGGCATCATTTCTTCCTTGTCTGTAAATGGGTATGATAATGATGTACTAGCTTTCTGTTTAGAAAGATCCCTGAGCGTGCCTGTGTGTGTTTGTATGTGTGTACGTGTTTGTGCGTGTGCACGTCTCTGTACAGGGCTGAACATGAAATATTAGATATCATGATCAAAACTCCAAGAGCCAGGGGTGCCTGGGTGACTCAGTGGGTTAAGCCTCTGTCTTCGGCTCAGGTCATGATCTCAGGGTCCTGGGATCGAGCCCCACATTGGGCTCTCTGCTCAATGGGGAGCCTGCTTCCCCGCGCTCCCTCTGCCTGCCCCTCTGCTTACTTGTGATCTCTCTCTGTCAAATAAATAAATAAAATCTTAAAAAAAAAAAAACTCCAAGAGTCATGTTAAAGTCTCGCCTAAATAATTCTATATTCTTTCTACTGAAGTTAAATAAGAAATTTAAAGCTAGCATGGGTTACAAATATTTATCCTAAAAATTTTTAAACACATGTTTGGCATTCAGTGAGTAGAATGATCAGCTAGACCCACGTCCATTAGGACCAGTTTTAAACAATCGGTTATTGGTAAGGTTCAACTTGGTCAACACCATTTTATTCCTGGTTGGTTCTTGCTAACTCACTTGATCCTATATGATGATTTATGGCACTATGTGTATTTTGTCATAGTTCTATGAATCTTTTTTTTTTTTTTAAAGATTTTATTTATTTATTTGACAGAGAGAGAGATCACAAGTAGGCAGAGAGAGAGAGATGAGGAGAAACAGGCTCCCTGCTGAGCAGAGAGCCCAATGCGGGACTCGATCCCAGGCCGCTGGGATCATGACCCGAGCCGAAGGCTAACTCACTGAGCCACCCAGGCGCCCCAGTTCTATCCATCTTTAATTTCCTCTTCCCTTCTAGGGATGTGTGTGTTTAAATACCCAGAAATCCATTAAGCAAATACAAAGTAACTTCTATGTAGCAGTGTTTGTCAAATATCTATTGCGTAAGTCAGTTAATAAATAGCCAACCACATTATCAGTTAAGATACTGCCTGCTGTATTATCTGTGGATATGTTGCCTACCAGGTTACTCACAATGGACAGTGGAGGGGGGCAGGCTGTTTCTGATTTCGAGAACCAATAGAGCTCCGGGAGGAGGCAATGTCTGAGTTGGGTCTTATGGAATCAGGTCCACGAAGAGGGAGCTGAAGTCCGTCTAGGCAGAGGCCACAACATGAAGCAGTGCCTAGAGTCATGAAGATGCTTGGGGCAGAGAGAGGACCATAAGACATGTGGTGGAAAGTGGCCACAAAAGCAAGCCTGAAGAACAGTCTAAGATCATATCCTGGAGGTCTGAGGAGACTGTGCTAAGGAGTTTCCCAGTCTTGGAAGGCATCCACAGCAGAGTTTTGAGCACCACGTGATAACACAGAGAGGACATGAGACGTTGGAAAGGTAAGTTAGGGTACTCTCATGATGGCCCAGGCAAGACTGCGAGGACCAGGCAGTGGGGTTGGAGAGAAAGGGATGGGATTGGAAATGGTGGGGAAGGTGAGCATTCAGGACCTGTAGGCGGCTGATGTGGTGGTGAGGACAGGGGAGGGGGCAGTGACAGCCATGCTGAGGCTCACCAGGCCAAATTAGTGGGTGGTGACACAGGAGGTCAGCAAGAGCGAGGACACAGGCACATCTGCAGTCCCTTCAGGGCCGCGTTCTGTGATTAATGTCATCTGACACTAAAAGCATGTTAACAAGTGGGAAAAGTACTCAACTTCTCCCAGGGTAGAACATTCTAACAACCAGCTTCCAAATGCAAACCACACAGTTGACCAGAGTGCCTGAAACAAGCTGGTAAATGTCTACGGCCATCAACTCTCATCAGAAGGAAGCCATAGTCTCGTAGGAAACAACAACTTTTAACCAAATTTTCTGAAGCTTGAGCTCATATGTGATATCATCAGGGGCACAGGCAAGAGGCAACTAAGTAAAAAACCAGCTAACACAGGGGAGGTCCTGACAGCAAGCACGACTACGGGGAACACAGAATAAAATAAAAAAGACACTTTCATATTTGCAGTGTTAAAAAAAAACAAACTATTCATAGTAAAATCAACCCTTTCTACTGCATTATTTAAAAGCATGCAGAAACTTTTATCCAATAAGAAAGTATCTATAAACACTTGCACTCGATTTGCCCCAAATAGCCTGAGCAACTTCAAAATTTCGGATAGGTGTTTTTCTCATCTTCTCATGGACCAGCTCAGCATCACCATAATAATTAAAAAAAAAAAAAATGTGTCAAAACTCACTTGGCTGCTCCAGCCACTGGAGGCACAGCTGTTGTGATTCTTAACGCATTTACAGTGCCTGCCAATTCTCCCTCTAATGCCACATCCTTAAGCTTTCAGTGGTTTGGCTTTGTTTGTTTTGTATCCCGTGGAACAGAAAATAACCTGCACTGATTGTGGCGATTGATTGACTCAGCTGGGGCCTCAGAGTATGAAATGGCAACTGAAACGCGTATCTGAAAGTGTGTGTGGGCTGGAGGTGAGCAGGAAGGGGGTGCCCCCACCCCTGATTATAGGCGCAAGCATGGAACCAGCCGAGGTCAGGCAATGGTTCTATCAACTTAGTAACACAAAGTACCTTGTATTCCGCTGGCTGCTCCCAGCTTTCGATACCTAACAAAGAGGCTGCCCGCACAGGGCGCAGGGCTCTGAAAACTTTTCGAGAGAGAAGGACGCACAGTTCTCCCTCTGTCAGCTAACCTCCAGCTGGGGAGGGGCAGACAGCCCTGGGGTAGGGCGGTCCTCCCAGGCCCTGCGGCTGTCCCCTCTAAGGATCCACATTTGTCTTCCCTGGCCTGTCCTGTCTAACGGCATCTGAACCTGAATGTGGAATCATACTTGCAAAGGCCACAGAGAGGAGGCGGCTTTCTTTAACGTTTCGCTGGCTTCCCTGAGGTGGGAGGCAAGCAAGCAAAAAACAGACTTTGAAGGGCACTTCAGATGTTTTAATAATAATTCCTTCTTCCTTGGTACAACTTTGGTCAAACATGAAAAAAGAGCCAAATATTAATAACTGGACTCCATTAAACAAAATCAGCTATTTTACTCAGAAAAGAGGGGGAAAGATGAGAGGGGAAAATATCTAATGCATATATTTTTTCAAAGACTTATAAGGGGCTACCAGCAGATAGACACGTTTAAAGACAACTCAGGTTTCAGAAAAACGCATAGGCTGTACTTAAGCCTGAAGATTTTGGCATAACAACTTCAATTTCCCAGTTTAAATTGAGCTGAAAAACAGTCTCCATGTTCAATTATAAAATTAATCACCAGTGCTTGTACCCTTGAGAAATATACAGGAGAAAAGTAAGTGGGATAAGTATAATACTTCCCTAAATATATTTAGATATATATGTATACACTTTTTTTTTTTCTTCTCAAGAGCAGGCTGCAAAGTGTTACTTAGGTTTACCAGTTTTAGTTCAGTAATTGGAAAATAAATTTTTGTGGCCCAGAGCAATATTGATTATTAGCTAATGAGGGTCATCTGTGTTTTTCAGGATGCCCTACCTGGGAGTAGTTTTAAAGTGTGGTCCCTTCCTTTCTCTTAATTTTACAGTGATAGCAAAATGCGCTCTTTTAGAATTAAGCAACTGTGGTCCTGTGTAAGGTTAATGTCTTTTCTGCTTGGATCCACAGAGGGACTTCAAATCAGTCATAAAATAGAGAATGAAAGAAGGTCTTCTGGGGATCCCAGAGGGGAAGAGATTCTCTCTCCAACCCCACAGGGTCCACACTGAGGCCCCCGGGGGCAGCGACAAGTGAGAGGACAGGTCACCCGTGTCTAGGATGGGGCCTGTCAGTTCAGGGAGGAGCAGCAGAGTCACTGTGACTCCAGAGCACAAAGGCCCAAGTCTGTGGGGAGGGAGGGATGGGGAGTGGGCAGGAAGGCACAGTCCTACCTTGTGTTCCCTATTCATGCTATCTTTTTTCTCCCATTTTTGGTAAAGGCACAGATGTTCCCCAAGGGGTTAGCACAGATTGCTTGCTAGGAGAAAGGACACGCTCCTCTCTGCAGCAAAGTAAACAAACTTGTTCTTTCTGTTCTGTCTTTCTCCTGAGATCCCTGATCCACTCTCCGATGACAACCTGCCATTTTCTGTTCAATTCAGCATGTTTACTTTTTTATTGTGATTCATGTCTGAGTTTCTTTTGAATCAAATTACTGCATTTCCCCGGTGAGGTATGCCATATGACGGTCTTGTTAGAACAAAATCAAATATAAAATTTGCACTCAGTGCTGCTCCGTCTCGTCCCCACCACATGTTTTCCCTTTGGTTTGGACACACTTCTGTCGGCTACTGGAACGGTAATGAGTCCTTCCAGCGCTTGGGAGAATTTTCAGACATTTCTGTCTTGGAAACAATAAAGACAGACGGTTTGAAACAGTATCAACAGAGAGAAAGTCACTATTTCAAAACTAGTTTACAACCTAGATGGCTGTTTTCCCCCAATAAGCATGGATTGAAGAAAACCAGAAAGACCAACTGATTGACACTGGTGAGTCACAACAGCAGCTGAAGACTTTCTTGACATTTTATCCCTGGAGATATAACATCATTCACTGTTTCAGTGCGTCTGAAACAGTGAATGGGAATGGAACAATGTAATTGATATTATACTTTACAGTGACTAGTTTCCCTCTCCCCTTTACTTTTCTGGATGCTGATTATTATCTTTCAAGCAATTTTCTGTGTGCCTCGTACAAATAATGTTTAAAAACTAGGTTGAGCCAAATAGTGCAAGAATGAGTCTCCGTCCAAATACAGGAGAGACTTAATGTTACCTGAGTCCTTCTTCTGTTCCCACAGCTTCCAGGGTGACGTTCAAGCTTCTTGGTGGGATGCTTTTTGATCAAAGCCTGACTACCTGTGACCCCCAGCCCTTCCTAGGATTCAGGCACATAGCACTACTGCCATTTTGGAGCACACCCCATTCTCTGCCTGGAATCTGTCCTCTTCCACTTCCTGGCCAACTCCCGCTCACTATTTTCAGGAGTCATCCAAGCTCAGTCTGGTGCCCCAGACTAGAGGACGTGCCCTCAGTGGCCTTGAAAGGACTGCTGTGAATCTCTCTTGTGGGATTCAAGCTGACAGACATGCTGTAGTCCCCGTATGGCGTGAGCTTCTGTGGGGGGAGGGTGAGACAGGAAGTTCTCCGTCTCCCCAGCACCCTGCAGTGTCAGATTCACGGCACCCACTTAGTACACACTGGCCAGTTAACAAGTGCGGCAACTTGTTAAATTAACTGCCTCTCCTCCATCTTTTGTTGCCAAAGACACCCTAGAAACTTTAAAAAAAAAAAAACCAAAAACAGTATTTGGTCATCTATAGTCATACCATTCTCTAGGACTTTCTTAATTTAGATAGGAAAATATTCTTTTAGCAACAAAAGGTGACAGGATCTACTTTGAAATACTTATTTTCTCAAACCCTTTGTCCACAGAATCAAACCTACCTACTTATTTAAGTAACTTTTTAAATGGGAACTTTGGATGATACACGATACATGGTAAGGAAACCAATGAGTGTTTTAGACAAAGCCAAAATGTACTAAGCCATAATGTGACTGGCTCACTCTATCCTCAGAGTGCTGAGCACAAGAAATGACAGAGATGGACTGAAACCACAAAATGACACAATTTCCCCACAAAGAACACGGTGTGAACTTTTCTCTTGGCTCTTATTATGAGTTAGTATTTTTCTTTTTTACTGCTTAACACTTGAACTAAATGCCAGATTCGAACCTAACACTTAGGCTGCTACATGAGGTAATCCCCCAGTAAGCTTATGAGGTTGACACTATAGGTATTCCATTTTATGGAGGAGGAACCTGAGGCCCAGAGAGGGTACACAGCTTACCCAAGGTTACACGGCTAAAAAGATGCAGAGCTGAGCTGGAGTACAGTGTCTGGCCCCAGAGCCTGTGTCCCAAATGACAGCGAGATGTATGTTGCACCAGGCAGACAGGGTATGCCTGACTTCCTCTGTGGATGCGGGGCGTCTGGGTGGCTCAATAGGTTAAGCCTCTGCCTTTGGCTCAGGTCATGATCTCAGGGTCCTGGGATTGAGCCTTGCATCTGGACTCTCTGCTCCAACGGGGAGCCTGCTTCCCCCTCCCACCTCAGCCTGCCTCTCTGCCTCCTTGTGATCTCTCTCTCAGTCAAGCAAATAAACAAAATCTTAAAAAAAAAAAAAAAAAAGAAAGGATGCACGCTCAGCCACATGGTTCACAGAGGTGTATGTGGAGCGCAAGGACTGCCCCCTACAGAATCTTCCATTTCATAATTCTCCCTCTAACACTTCCCTGTTTATTCTTGCTTTTCTCTCTAGCACATGTTCTTTTTAACTTTTTCCCCTTTCTTCTTCTTTCCATCTTTAAAAAATAAAAAACCAATAAACTGATAATGGTTTTGGTGCTTAAAAGTATTTCCCCCTGCCCCCCAGTTTCTTGAGATATAACTGACTTGTAACATTGTGTCAGTTTCAGGTGTGCAAAGTGATGATTTGAGATGCACGTATATATTACAGTCCTCTCTGATCCACTGAATAGCTAAAATGAGAAAGAGTTTCTTGAAATGTAATTAATACATTTTATTTCAGTGTAACAACCCTTAATAAATCTTC
The DNA here is from genome assembly GCF_964662115.1 of Mustela nivalis. NCBI lineage: Eukaryota > Metazoa > Chordata > Mammalia > Carnivora > Mustelidae > Mustela > Mustela nivalis. Next base: position 75,648,150 of record NC_139033.1, on the reverse strand, counting down.
AATTATAAACTGCTTCAAATGAGTATACCCTATTCTAGTTTGCACTTATAAATCATATTTCTTCAGGAGATATGACTGGAAAGTGAATTTTTGTATGCTTTCAAATATGCATCATCTATAGTGTGTTATTGGAAGTCTTGAGGTATTTTTATGTAGTCCGTGAAAAATGGGACTTAGGTGATCTTATGAATCGTTATTTGAACCTCTAACTAATCTCTTTGACATTAACATCTTTAATAAACATTTGAGCAATATCTGCATTCAGAATATTGGATAGAACTAAGACATCATCTCTATTCATTAGGCTTATATTTTTTCACTAACCTAATTTTGTCTTTCATAAGATATTAATGCTTTTGGAAGTCTTACTCTTAATCCTATTAATTCCTAAGCTACCCTTTAAAAGTGCATGAGGAAATATGCAAAGGCAGTCAGTTTCATGGAATTACAAGCTAAATTGCTAAAGGTAGCTCTAAGAACTTCAGGGTCTCTAAAATGCAAAACTTTATTGGAAAATATTGCCTGGACTGAAATCTGACCCTCGAGGCCCAGTTTCCTTGGCGCAGTGGCCTTGTGAGCTGAGGTCACTGGCAACAAGGAGAATGCTCATGTCAGCAGAGTGTGTGTCTGTCCGTTTCTCTGCATTGGCCTAAAGACCCAGTCTTAAAAGCCACATGGTGCAGCTCTGATGGCTCTAAAGAAATCTCCGGCGATTCAGCTCAGAAGTAGGGCTAAATCCAAGACAACACCACATCTGGGGCATGAAATGAAGGATCCTGAGTGTCCCCGAGAGAGAAAGAAGCAGAATTTGAAACTCGTAGGATACAGAGATGGTAGGAACTGATTTTTAAAATACTCTTAATTCCAGACAAAACGTTTCCCGACTGTGAGCTGATTACGGAGACATCCTATCACAGACACATTCTAAAATGTCCAGAGCTCCCTATCTATATAATCTTGATTGCACTGTTTGCAGGCTGCTACTTTTTTCTCCACCAATGCATGTGAACTAATCTTATTTAATAAGGTAAAGTTTACCCCGCTATCTTCCTCACCCTCACTGGCCTCAGCCATACACACACATACTCAAGGGATGCTTCTTTGAATCCGATTTCTTCATGTCAACTAATTCTCTCCAGTTCTTGAATGGCTTTCCAACAGAATTAGCTAATGACTGAGGTGGCAAAGTGCGCCCTACATTTTAGGGAAGGTTAAGAGAACATTGCGGTGCCTAGAAATGTCCCTGGAAGTCCCCCGCACTAGATCCCTCTACAATCCACACGCTCTGGGCTGGCAGGACAGTGGCTGTCACAGCCATGACACTAGCCAGCCCCTTTCCTGGGGCCTAATCTCCACCACATGACATCACTGGTTGGTCTGTAATTGCTTTAAGTGGACAGTTTCTTCCTGGATAACTACTGCAACATTGTTAGGCTTTAACATCATACTTAATTATAGAAAAAGCCAAGAAGCGTAATCATGAACAGGGAAGGAACCAGCTCAGCCTCTGTTCTGTTGCATATTTATGAGGACAAAGGGAAATGGGGAAGTAGTCCTCCTTTTTCCATTTCACATAGGTTTCCTTCCTGGTACAGTGTCTCACTGCCGGATGGGTGAAAACAGGTCCCTTTCTGGCAGCCCCCAACCCCGCCTTGCCCCCATCCACCCCTGGGTCCTGCCAACTGGCTGCAGGAGTTGGGAGCACGGTCCCGGGCATGGTGCCCAGCAAAGAGCTCATCTCACCTCGTATTCCTCCTTGAAGCCGTAGCCCTCGGCACACTTCATCTGCGTGATGTGCTGAAGCAGGTCCGCCACCCGGATGGCGGGGTGCAGCTGCCCGGTCTGGTAGGGCACGTCGGCCGGCTCTCGCTTCTTGTAAGTGTGTGACTGCACCAAGCTGCTGGTGTCGCTGGCCATCGTGTGGCTTTCGTCTAGGAAAAGAAGGCCACGACGGGAGTGAGGGAGGAGCAGCGGGCTACATGCGGGATCCCTGAGGACGCTCAGAAGCTGCTGCTGACATCCCCTCCACCTATGGCTCCAACCATCCCCACGGTGGCTCAGTGAGAAAGAAAAGTTAGATGCTTAGAAATTTACATGGGCTCGGCAATACTGATAGGAATGCGGCAGAAATCTTTGTTTTTACAAAGCAGTCCAAACGATATATTGATTTCACAAAGCTAGTTGGTAGGAACCCTTTATTTAGCCTTTGGGCACTCAAGTTTATAGAAGTTTCCGTCTGAAACTTCACCAAGGCCTGGCGCAAAACCAGCCTTGTCCTCTTCCAAAGATTCGTTAACTAGTTTGTATGATGATGTAAATAAACTCTGTACAGATGTTCTGTGAGCAAAGTAAAAGTGTACAAAATGGGTTGGCTTGGAAAGCTAGCAATGAAAATGTGGACTTGACACATGAAATCCAAAGAGAGCAGAAATAGAAAGCGGATGATGAGTCACTCGCATGCTGCAGTGTCAGAAAGCTTGACAGAAGGTTGTGGACCAGCGCATGACACACAGAATGTTCTACAAGAGCTAACATGCAGGCCGGCACACAGCAGAACCAGCTGGCTTTGTCAGAATCTACAGATAAGACACACACTCCCACTCCCTCCACACCTTTTCCGTGGGCGAATGGGGGAACTTACCATTTATTGGCACTTTTAAGAAGGTACATATCAGGAGAAAAGAGGAGGAGAAAAAGGAAACAGGGCATAAGCAATAGTACTGTGTGAATAATTACAGGTATTTTTATTCTGCACTTTACTTTTATGGTTAAGTTTTCTATCTGCAGGTGATCAGAGGTCAGAGCCTCAATCCTCCCATCACCTTAGGATAGGGGCGTTTTATTGAAGTCCTCAAAACCAAAAAGGAGGTTAGAATAGTATCATAATTACTTTTCATCCCCCGTGAATTAACTAATGACTAAATAAGTCTTTGTATTTGACACATTTTTTCATTTAAATTTCTTGAACACGTCAACCAAGATGTACTATAAAACTAATGCCAAAATTTGATCAAATAAGCCTAAAAAGGCTGTATCTTAATGGAAGACTCCTAGTACATTAGATTAACGAACTGCAGAAACTGTAGCTATTAAAAGATGTCTGATGCAGGAAAGGGCTATTAGATTAAGGCTACAGGTTAGCTACAGGTTAGCTACGTGCTACAGGTTAGCTCATGATAATGCTGAATCCCTTCAGCCATTCTGTGATTGAGGCTGTGTCTCATAAACTATAATGCGAACTTCACTTAAAAAGAGAATGTTAAATCAAAATTGATTTTGGGTATAGAGAATTAAAACATATATACAAAGGGACAAGTTCATTTAAAAAAAATTCCCAGAATGTTTATGAATAGGGAATTCAGCTATGGGTATTATTATTATTATTATTTAATTTGATTTTTTTTTTTTTAAACTGAGAGATTCAGCTCCAGGAGAAATTTCATTCAGGGGCACTCGGCTGCTGGGCCTGGTTTTCCAACCTCAGTTCTATCTGCGTCGCAAAGCCCCTGGGGATGCATGGTATGGAAGGTGGTACACAAGTGTGTAGCTATGTCGCTGTCGCTGAAATGGCACCTGGATCACCACAAGGTGGCTAAAGACACAAAGACAAAATAAAAAGGAGTGGTACACTGATTTTATGATTTTCGTTTTCATTTGGATTTGCTTTGATTAGCCACTCAGACGCTCCCATTCTATTAGAACAGTCACAAAGAAACCGGGATGTTTTTGCGTCCGATCTGCTTGCTGGCAACTGCCAAGCCCCTAAAGTGGGGTATGGGACCCCTGCTGAAGGACTGACTCCCTGGAGCTGTCAGCTACTCCAGCAGGAAGTTCTGTTCTTGATACGAAAATAAATGGAACATTAATTAGTTTCCCCCCTGTGCCTCTCTCATTCTCTCCATTTTGTACCTTTTGGGATGAATGTAATTAAATGCCCTCCATTGTGGACTGACCTTCAAAACTTCCCCTAAATGAATCATCTGGGCCTTTCTGGTGGAGACACCGTAGCTGGGTAGGGCTCTGGTCCTAGGGCGAGGCATTCTTGGAAGGTTTAATTCCCGGGGTGGCCAACACTGTCACCACTGTACTGATCGCGCCCGCTGTATTATGATGAGCTTGGCCTCATTACTAGCGTGCAGGACCCGTTAAACATGACCGAGGCCATCCCAGAAATGAGGGCTATTATCAAGTACACAGACATCGGAGAGGGAATAGAAGGCTTCTCGTGCCACCTGTGGCATGAAACTGGGTCACCCACACAATGAGAAATTCTTGATGCCACCGAAATTACTGGGTAATCGGTTTGCTCTGACTTAAAAAGAATGATTACTGATAAAATATGGCTTTTCACATTGATTTCTTATATTGGCTTAAAAATTACCAACAATGTTTTCAATTAAAAATTATGCCTTGGAGGAAATCAGAAACAAAGCTTCTCACTAACAGTTCTGACAGTTTTTGAAGAACTGTGAATTAATTCTACCTATATTCTTTAAGAGGCTATCTTCAGTTCTCAATGAACCAGCTGACAAATCTAGAACTGATATGGGTGTCCCATTTTTGAGGTGTGTGTGGGGAGTTCTATCTACTTATCTGTCAATCTCTGTCTACCTATCAACATCTATCTATCAAAATCTGTCCATCAACATCTACCTACCTACCTATCAATCTCTTTCCCTCTCTCTCTCTTGCTCTCTTTTATTTATTTGTTTTTTTGGAAGAAAATGACGTAAAGGCATACTACAGCTCTGTACATGAGGCTGGGCACCCTAGCACATGAGCATAAAGGGCGGAGATAATACACTATTTCAGGTCACAGCAAAACCCTCTTGGCTCCAGCATTGATGTCTGTCCAGCTTATCCTCTTCCCAAGGTGTCCCGGGATCATCTCATTCATCCTTACTATGCAATATATAGATTCACTGCACCAAACACCATGGGAAGAATGGTTCCCAAACACTGCCTTTTGCAGCGCTGGTATATATATAAGCCAGACGTGATAACAGTTATTTGTCAATCTGGCCGACTTCCTTTTCACAAATGTGCATCACTTTTGCTACTTAAATCATCTGTTCAAATGATTCCCTTTTGGCAAAGAAGCCTAACCAAGTCTCAAAGATGTCCTTAGTGTTCATAATAACAAAGCAATGACTTTAACAAATGATATTTGTTTAATAAGCTTATCTTAATCCTGCTGTGCAATCTGAACATTTTCTTCCCTCTGACAGTGCACGTCTTCGCCCTCCCCACTCCGGCTCCCCCAAGGTCAGAACATCTACTAAAGGAGCTGCAGAATGAATGCCGTGGCATACGAAGAAATCACAAATCCCCACCTATCACATTCTGCAAATGTCATCTGCATGTAGATTACTTTGTTCGGGTGCCTAAAATTAGCCTGTGCCCCTTACTTAGGAAAAGAATAAAAATGCAGCCTTTTCCCTATATAGCTGGTATTCAAGGGTGGAAGGAGGGCTTTAGTGAGCTGTGTTTGTTAGCCGTCAGAATGATGCCAATTCAAAAATTTGGGTTCATGACCATTTTGACACTTCTGTCCAAGTTTGCATGAAACTCGGGCAATGACCTTGCTCAAGTCCAGAAAACACCACAAGAAAAACATATCACCCTAGTTACAGAAATTGTAACAACTTAGAGAAAAGAGAAGCACAGGGGGAAAAATTATGTTGCAAAGATATCAACCCTTGTAAAGAGGATTAGGAAGCAGAAGTCAAAGAGCTGGGGATGGAACTTTTGCTACTATGAATTGGTATACGCCTTGAAGTGGATTGTGTCGTGCTCCTTCTCGGTAAGGTTAGTAGTAGAAAGAGAACACAGCCGTGATACGCTTGGGTTATTGATGCATCTCAAATGCAACAGCAGCTCATGCTTATTTGGTTATCAGAGTCAGGTAATGCCATTTCTCCAGAACCTTCTTACATTGGGCAAATGGGATTTTTTTCGGCTCCCCGCAGGGAACATTTTATATTTTCAATGCATTCTGCCCCACTGGGTTAACATTTTATTTCATTTCTAGTGACATCTGACACAATAATAAACCATGTGATTATAAAGTGCCATCTTGTCACTTTGCTGCTGAGAACACATCAGCTCCTTTGAAATTCCACTGTGTGACAGACACTTTGGAAAGCTGGGGGTGCCTTGAATGGCTCCAAGAAGGGGCAGGGGGCCCAAACTCGGCTGTGATCATTTTTTCTGCATAACATTGGGCACAATTTAGAAAAATGCTATTTTTGAAATTGAAGATTTTAGTGCTTAATGGCAAGTGCAAATAATAAGAAGTGATTTTTATTTTTATGATTGTCACATTACAGAATTCAGCTCTTGGAAGTACACAGCAGAGTGATGACATACTGTGTTTTCCCTTGGGATCAAATCTGACTTTAAATTCTGAACATGGAAAGGGAAAATACTAGAGCCAGGCTTCATTTGAATCTTTTGGTGTCGTTTCCAACATGCATGAGGCAAACCCTTCTTATCAATGGAGACGGTTGGAGAGTCTTTTTTATTATCTGTGCCCTCCCTCCGAGCCACCCGCCACCCACCTGTCCTGTTTACAATCCCTGCACCATACAGAGCAGAAATCCAGGCTCCTAAAGTGTGGCTACTGACTTTCTAAATTACTCCTGCAATAAACTGTGATAAAGGGAAATGTTCTCACCTAAAATTGCAGTTGGCACAAATGGGTCTGTCATACATCATAAGCAGGTCAATGCAGAGAAAGTAAAAAGAGAAAGAACAGTAAATGATTGATGAAAGGCCCCCCACTTCCCCCGCAGAAAGCCATAGAAAGCATCGGGTTACAACACATCAAACGTATTAAGCTCCTCAAGCATCATGGACACAACGTGAGAGCGTGGATTGGTTCTGATCGCTAAGGGGTTATGAGTGGATGGGACAATGGAAAAATCTGTTACCTGGGTAGTAAGAATTGGGCACCGATGTGCTCAGTGTATTCGTTTTCATTGTAAAGGACGAGGGTGAAGACACAGCTGTAAATGAGAGAAGGACTGGTCAGTAGGGGCAGGGAGGCAGTACCGGAAATACAGCCCTCCGAGGTCACTCAGAAGGACACTGTGCTGGTACAGACTGGACTGAAAAACGCCAGACACTACTGAAGTCTATGTGGTAAATACGCTCATTCCCCACTGTTTCCAGGCAATCACTTGTACTTTAGAGGACAAACACCCTTTTACCACTGAAAAGATTTTCTTACTCTACAAATGAAGAAGAATCCCCATCACCCCTGCTGCCATTTTGAATTGAGAAATTCATTAGTCTTCTCTTTTGACTTCTAGCCTTTGCTGGTAGAATTCTAGTATCAGCCCAGTTTTTTCCCCCCCTAATAATAACTAAGGGTATGAGGAGATGTCTACACATGGTTTTTGGAGAATTTTCTGAATGTCAATGTTTTCACACTTTGCTAACTTCTCTCTTTCCTCCTATCTTGGGCATTCTGAACATTCTACAATGTTCTGACCCGATCTACAAAAATAAAGGTGATGTCTCTCATGCACTGTATTTAAGGTGAAAGCTGAATGCCTACATATTGTTCTATTAGTCTTTTCAGTCTTTTAAAAAATGCTTATTTTTCTTTGAAATAGTCCTCTGAAAGACTCAGGATTTAACTATTAGACCTTCTCTTCCTCCCTGTAATTGGGAGGGAAAGTCAATCCCATCCAATTAATCTGATTTCTCTGAAAGTGGGTCCTTCCTTTTTTAAAAGTAGTTTGTGAACTGTCTTCAATATCTTAATTGATTAGTGTTGTAAAATCACTTTCATTTCATTAAAGTATAAGGATAAATGGTTTGAATGTGTTCAAGTGTTCAAGTTGGTTAAATGTAAGTCTAAATCTTAACTTTCTGGTGTAGTTATATGATTTATTTGATGCTAAAGTTCTGAAACAAGACACTAATACCCAATTACATCATTTTATTATGGAAAGAAGTACCAAATCCCTGTGGATAGTGTATGTTATCTTTATTCTGCTGACATGTTAATATATTTTAGCTCTCCTAGAGAAGTTCCTCTATGACAGTGTTTATCTGTTTATATTTTTAAAATGTAAAATTAAGAAATGGCAGGCCAAGAACCAGAATGCAAGCTGCCTGTCATTTATAAGATATTTCTCTAAAATAGAGAGTTATCACATTTATAATGCATGTTGATAGTAAACTGCCAGGAAAAAAGAGAATAACTGGTGAAAATAAGAACAAGAAACCTGAGTACTTATACGATGTGTTAGGGTCAGTGAGAATAACGTCTGTTACCTGCAGACATTTTTATGTCATCAGCAAAAGTGCTTAAAGCAGATACAAAAGAGCTATGTTTTTCACCCTTTAAAATATATTTTAATACTTCTGTATTTAGTATAAAAATGAAACCCATTCCCACTATACATATTTATTTTCTCCCTTGTATACCATATTAAAAGAAGATGATACAACTCTCATTTGCTTTGGTAGACAGATTATTCCCCATTCTCATAAATATGCTTGTGCTTATTTTTAAATTATTCAATTTCATTTTTCTCACAGTCTCATTTCTAAAAGCTGCTCACCTCCCAACTCTAAAAGACCTCAGACAGACCCAGACTTGTAATAGGTTCAGGGCTGGAAGCCTTTGGGGTCTAAAGAGCCCCTCTCCTGCACGTTTCCTCCCCCAGTAGCTCATCTCTTATTTTGAGGGTACTAAGAGAGTAACCATGATAAAGTCACTGTCAGGGTCACGCTGATGGTTGGGGATTGGATGGCACCTCGTCATTGCTTACTGAGTGGGAGGAAAATGGAACGCCTACTGCTGTGTTTCCTCCATCATCTTTATTGACGGGAGGCATAAAATAATGGCTTGTGGCAGATGAGCCATGGAAGCTGATGCTGGTTTCTGCAGCAACCTCTCTGCCTGAGCATTTATGGGTTTCCACAGACACTCACTTTGTAAGAAGTAACCGCCAAATTAAATTTCCTGTCCAGAGGCAAATATCCCCTGTTGTTCAGACTTCAAAAGCCTAGAAACTCATCATGTAGGTTTCTACTCTGGGCAGACAGTTCCTAGTAAATGTATGTGTGAGGAATTTCACCATGAAATAGGACATTTGGTACATTAATGGATTATCCTAGAAAGTGAGAACACCTATCTGAGTGGCCCCTTTATAATGACATTGAAGAACTAACCACTACTACCAAGATTCTAGCCCTTTGGTGATAGGCAGGACTCTTCCCTCCCCAGTCCACAACAGTGTATCATAAGTTGCTTTATTTTGGCCATTAAATATGTTATATCTATGATGATACCAAAGGGCAAAGAGCAATGACCCAGAATGAAGAGAGCTACCCTCCCCACTGGGGTAAGAGCCGACAGAGGTGTCTGCTAAACTCCTGCTCCACTGGGCCAGGTGTGCATATAGATAAATGAATGTAGTGTTTCTAAGTAGGAAGAGGCAGGCAACCGTAGCCACCATAAATAGAAAACAGTCTTTGGGGAGCCCCGCTGAATGCATAAGGACAAAGCGTGGGAGAGGCAGACACTGACCACGCAGTGACCAGAGAGAGGGCTGGTAGATGGGGTGCCTGGGAGCTTGCAGCAAAAGAACAGGCCAAGTGGATGGTCCAGACATTCCACACATTGTCCACACTGGTGTCAGTCCTCTCCCCCAGTCCCTAAGACCCAATTTCTGTGCTTCTCAGTCATCATTCCAGACTTTCTGCATTTTTATTAGTGTTGGTGATAGCCGCACATTTGTTCCATCCTTCTGCGGTCCAACATGCTAATTATGTGGCTGGTGGCAGTGGGCGTCTGTGGGTATGGGTTTCACACAGTAAAGGAACCTCTGTCCTTGAACCCAGCATGGCCTTGAACCACAGAATCAGGCATCCACGTGGGATTTACTTCTGGTCTCTGAGAAGATCAGGGACACCACAATTGCTTGTTTTGTTCTTTACATACTCAATCAAATTGGTAGCATTCTAAAATAATGCCTTGTACCTGAATCACAGGTGGCAGTCTGAGAAGGCATGAGCTGAAGTTTGGTTTACCCACCTGGTGTGAGATGTAAGATTTGTGAAGTGGAAATACAGTTTAACTTATTAATTGCCACTAATACCCCTATAATAAAGGCAGAACCTGTCAGCTAAACAAATAAACAATTAACTTGTTACTGCCATTTAGTGAGCTGTTTCAGAACAGGCTTCCCTGTGTAATTCCACACCTGGCTAGCTCACAAACGGCATCTCAACCACAAAAAAGGATGATGAGAAGCAGGTGCCTTCCTCTTCAAGAAGAGAAAAGCCTTCATGTCAATGCTAAGGCTCCATAGAAACTTACTTGTGGCTTCCTGCGCTCCCTGGTCTGGCCCTATCATCTCTGCCATATCCTCCTCTCCCAAGCAAGCCATGGCACCCACAGAAGTTTTCAGAATTGCTGAAAGGGATGGAGAAACCAATAGGGCGTAAGAATTCTTCAGGGAGTTTTTGTTTTTCAATGCCCCAGTACTATCCAGTATCCTGGAAAACCAGAGCAACGTATTTGAAGCTAAGCCATGCATGCACTTACATCTCCCATTCAAATTGTGTGTGTCCATGAACGAGAATGCCTCGTCGCAGTTGGTGCCTTGCTCGGCATAGCTCTTGTCCATTGAGTTCACCATCACGGTCATCTCCTGCCGCGTGCTGCTCATCGTCTCCTTCCGCTTCTTGGCCAGTTTCCTTAGGACAAAGAGTTCATTATATAGACAAGCATGAGAATGGAAAATGGGGCCTAGACATGTGTCCTGCGTAATGATCAGGACTATTTTCTGTTGAATTACTCGTATTCATCCCTAACGTCTATTTATGAGCCTTCTCGAAGTCAGGTTCTTTGCCAGCTGCAGAGACACAAAGATGAAGAGCATCCACTGTCCATCCTCAAAAACCCACAGTGATATCAGGAACACACAGCCTAAAATATTACTTTCTGCTTCTCCTACTACAAGTTAAATTAAAAGTATAATGCGATCGTAATCTAGTTACTGATAAGCTTCTGGAGTTACTAAGTTTTTTCTAAATTATTTTCTACATTCCGTGGCAAAGAGTAGATGCCCTGGGAAATATCTGCCAAACAAAACTGAAAGAATCCAAGGGTGAATCTACGAGGCATATTGTTGAAGTAAGACACAAAAGCAGGCAAGAAGCGAAGAAAGTAGTATCATTGGAGGATGTGCAGAAAGGTTGCTGGCGGTGACCTTCAGCCTGCCCAGGACAAGAGGGGCTCAGACCTCAGGTGCACAGGAGGGCATATTCCTACTTCTCAGGAGCTGTTATGGGGCTTAATTCCACGTGACCCCAGATTAGTTTCTCACCTAGGCTGGTCAGAGCAGAAAATAATGGCTGGCTTCCCTGGGAGAGTTTAGCAGAGAGGTAAGTCCCCATGTCCCCTCTTTCCATGGAAGAGAATGCAAAAAGGCCAAGGGAGGTAGAGAGATTACCAATTCTTTTGGAAACAGTTTAACGCTGGCCTCTGAGGCCTGCTCCCTGACCAACCAAAACTCATAATCACAAGTTACAAATACCTGGACAAAGCCATAAAAATATGAGACCTGACATACAAATAAGCAGATAAGACAAAATTTTTCAGCTTTTACTACCGGAGGTTGTTTTACGTACCCAGGAAAACCAAGAATAAAATGAGAGATGTGTAAGGAAAAGGTATAAAGTGAGAAGGTTTAAGACTATTGCACCATAATACCAAAGATATAATGTCCCAAAATATTCTAAATTCTGCCCAAGCACTGACAGCATTTACAAAAGAAGATGGCAGCTCTTCAAGTAAATCATCTTGACTCTGATTGACCTAGGACACAGCAGAATTTAAAATGAGCCACATAATCAAAATCACGCCCATATTAGGTGATTGCTAATGCAATGTAAGACATTGACAACATTAGACCATATGGATAATCTTTATTGTCATTTCCAAATGCCACATAATCCAAATGCTTTCTTGCCTGTAGTTATAATAATCTTTTAATTTCATACTTTGAAGGCAGAAGGGTTTCATTAATAAGTTGCCCTTTTTATTACTAAAAGTTGTTTAAAAAGATACATTTTAAACAAAAAGATGAAAATCATCTATAACTTCTATGACAGTGCTAAAGTTGTAAAGATTTTTAAAAAGCAACCCAGAGTGGCTTCTTTGGGAGCTGACATTCTTCTCTTGCCAGCATGAAGACCATGATGGTTTTCTCGAAAGCTCCCTTTTTTCCCCTAGCAAGCCATGCTGGTCTGAGCTTGGATGTTCCCCACAGGTGTTCTGGACAGAGGCAGCAACCAGGCTCAGGCTCCACAGCTGCAGTTACAATAACACATTTTCTCTCTACTTCTGAATGTGCCAGCTCGTTGGAAAAGCATCCGTAAGCCAGGTCTCCCCAGGAACACTGAAGTGGAGGACCGAGATAATTAGCTTCATAATTCAGGCAAAAAGCCCCTTTCTGCTGGAATTTCTTTGATTTGCTTTGGACTGATTTATGCAGATGTCTATCTCCATATTCTCTCTTGTTCTGCCCATGAAGAAGGGCATCGTCAAGTTCACCAGACTTCCCTCTTCGTCTTTTCTTGCTTGTGTTCTAATCTAATCCTCACAGGTTAGAGATGCCAGCAAATGTGCTCTTGGTGTTGGTGGTGGTGGGTGCTAGTGGATGGGGGGGAGTGTGCACCCATAAAAGCTAAGCTTGTACTGGAAAAGCTCTATCTCCTTTCTGATCCTCTATCTTTGTGAATTAATTTCAGTGATGTCAAGCTACACACTTCATTGCTGATCATCTTTAAGCACAGAAGAAGCCCATTAAGGACCCATGAGAGCCTGCTCAAGTCAGAGGTCCTGGTAGAGATCCACAGCGTTAAGCTTATATCAAGAACATACTCTCTTCATGAAACTTCTTCAAAACCTGGCAATGTCCTTAAACTCCAGCAGATGGATCCCTCATGGAGGTCCCAGACATCGTAAATTTCATGACAAAATAGAAATCCGGGTTTTATGTAGACTCTTTTAAGGGTTGTAAAATAACTCAAATTCAAAAAATTAAAATAGTGTGGTCCCCAAACAGCATGTTTGTGGTACTTCTCCTCTCTATTAATATGACAGCATTTATATACTTAATTGCATTGGAATGGAAGCGAGTGGGAATTAACTTATAGTGCCCAACAGATAGTGAGTGACAGTACTCTACCAGTGTTATCTCATTTAATCCTAGTAATCTTGTAAGAGCCCTTCTTAATTCCTAATCTGCAGATGAGGGAAATGGGCCTCAGAGAAGTAAGGTGACTTGTCCGAATGTTAGAGCTAAGAGGGCACTCCAGATCTCTTGATCCCAAAGACACTCATTCTAGAACAGTGTGTTATGTCTAGTAAAGTTTCAATACATTACGTTTCCTTACAAGTTACTTATAATTACCTCCAGTTTGTATGAATACTCTGACTTCCTGTAACTAAATATTATGCTTTGAAAAAGGAAGAGTAATTTACTAGCACCTAGCCAATTATACAAAGAGATGGTATTCAATATGCTTGTTAATTGAATTAATCATGATCATACCACAGTGTTATTAAGGAGAGTTTTTCTACAACCTACTTATCAAAAGTAGCTGGCTTAGTTAGGAGGTTTGGAGTCATTGCTTGGGGTTTTCATTTGTTTTCATATACCACTAAATGCCATAGTCCATAATTACAGAGGATGAAGAACACTGGATTTAGAACTGAGGCGGGAATAACTGGGGATAAATGGAAGTTTTTACTTTTTCTTTTTTCTATTTCTCTTCTAAGCTTTGTGTTTCAAATCTGTATTTTTTTAAATGAAAATTTTAAAAACTGTCAGAAAAACTTGGCAAACATAATGAAATGAAGTGTTGTTCAGGGAAACCCCTAAAGTGAAGGGAATTCTCTTTGCAATCTTATCTAAAGATGCAAGAAAATTTATTTTCCATTTTGATTTTTAACAAATTGTTGCCTAAAGTATTTCAATCTCAAATCTCCAAATCTGGACTGCATGAGTCTCAAAGAACCTTAATAATAGTGATGATGATAATGATAATAATAAATTCCTAACAATATCTAAAAATGGATCATAAAAAATTAAAGAGTAGACTTCTGTTTACAATGCAACATGTAGCCGATATCGAAGAGGTTACTGCCTATGTTCTCTAGGATTTTGATGGATTTCTGTTTCACATTGAGGTCTTTCATCCATTTAGGGTTTATCTTTGGGTATGGTGCAAAAGAATGGTTGAGTTTCATTCTTTTGTATATATCTGTTCAGTTTTCCCAGCTCCATTTATTGAAGAGACTGTCTTTTTAACATTGGGTATTTTTTCCTGCTTTGTCAAAGATTAGTTGACCATAGAGATTTCTTTCAAGACACATCTCCAAAGGCAAGGGAAACAAAAGTGAAAAATAAACTTTGGGGACTTCATCAAGATAAAAAGCTTCTGCACTGCAAAGGAAGCAGTCAACAAAACAAAGAGGCAATCCACGGAATGGGAGAAGATACTCGCAAATGACACCATACATAAAGGTCTGGTATCTAAGATCTATAAATAACTTCTCAAACTCAACACCCAAAAAACACATAACCAAGTCAGAAAATGAGCAGAAAACATAAACGGACACTCTCCAAAGAAGACATATGAATGGCTAACAGACACATGAGAAAATGTTCAACATTATAAGCCATCAGGGAAATTCAAATAAAAACCTCACTGAGATACTACCTTATACCAATTAGAATGACAAAAATTGACAAGGCAGGAAACAACAAATGTTGGAGAGGATGTTACACTGTTGGTGGGAATGCAAGTTGGTATAGCCACTTCAGAAAACAGCTTGGAGATTCCTCAAAAAGTTTAAAAAATAGAGCTACCCTATGACTCAGCAATTGTACTACTGGGTATTTACCCCAAAGATACAGATGTAGTGAAAAGAAGAGGCACATGTACTCCAATATTCATAGATGCAATGGCCACAATAGCCAAACTATGGAAGGAGCCTAGATGCCCTTCCACAGATGAATGGATAAAGAAGATGTGGTCCATATATACAATGGAATATTACTCTGCCATCAGAAAGGATGAATACCCACCATTTGCATCAGCACGGATGGAACTGGAGGGAATCATGCTGAGTGAAATAAGTCAAGCACAGAAAGACAATTATCATATAGTTTTACTTATATGTGGAACACAAGGTATAGCATGGAGGACATTGTCAGAAGGAAGGAAAAGATGAAGGGGAAATCAGAGGGAGAGATAAACCATGAGAAACTATGGACTCCAGGAAACAAACTGAGGGTTTCAGAGGTTAGGGAGATGGGGAGGATGGGTTGGCCCAGTGACGGGTATTAAGGAGGGCATATATTGCATGGAGCACTTGGTATTATATGTAAACAATGAATCATGGAACACTACATCAAAAACTAATAATGTGCTTATGGTGACATAATATAATAAAAATAAAATTTAAAAAATGCAACATGTGAAGAGCTTGGAAGTCATCACTCTGTTCTAACAAGTGAAAAGCTGAACAAACTGAAATTTGGCAACTCTCCTTAGCTTTGTCAGATAATTGAGGTCATTGAGGACATAGGACAAACTGCTGCTGCCAAAAACACGGAGACAAACAGGTGAATACAAAAAATCATGACCCACGAGAGCAGAAGCCCATGAGCAGAAAGCTCTGGGGGAATCAGCACCAGACTAGGAAAGCCTAATCTGTAATTGATGAGGCTTTGGTGGACAAGTCTGAGACTTAAAAACTCTAGAAAAGCATCCAGTCTTAAAGGATCCCCACACTTTTGTGAGTTTTATCCCCAAGAACCCTACCAAGTCTTCAAAGTAAATATGGGAGAAAACAAAACAAAACAAAGCAAAGCCCTCCAGCTTTCAACATAAGGAGGTGGAAAGAAGCCATTCTGAAATACACCAGAGCAAAGCATTTCTGTGCTTCTTGAATGGGCTGGCTCTCAAGAGGAAGTATTACTAGAGCCTAACTGGTTGGGGTTTTACCAAAGTGTAAGGGATCTAGGGAAAGAGAAATACCCAACTCTAGCTTCCTACAGCCATCCTGACCCAGTTAGTGGCAGGTTACTGAGAAGCACTGGTGAAGGTCATAGCCCAGGGGCACAAATTCACTAAAAGACTAAGACCTAATCATAGATCTGTAGAATGCCTTTCCTTCTCTAATACCTACTATCACATTACCAAAAAACCTATTCATAGCAATTCTTTTTATTCAGTACACCAAGTCTGGATGTCAATCAAAAATTACAAGGCATATTAACAGGCAAAAAAAAAAAAAAAAAAAAAAAAAACAGAAGAGAGAGAGCAAGCATTGGAATAAGATTTAGATAGCAGGAATTGGAATTATCCGACTGGGAATTTAAAATGACTATGATTAATGTAACAAGAGCTCTAAAGGAAAAAGTAGACAACATGCCAGAACCAATGGATAACATAAGCAAAGATAGGGATTCTAAGTGAAAAAAAAAAAATCAAAAGAAATGCTAGAGATCAAAAAAGCTGTTAACAAAAACGAAGAATGCATCTGATAGGCTCATTAGGAGAGGGAACACGGCTGAGGAAAGAATCTCTGAGCTGAAAGATATAACCATAGAAACTTCTAAAACTAAACAGCAAAGGAAAAAAAGACTGAGAAAATAGAGAATACCCCCAAACTGTGGAACTACAGAGTTGTAATATACAAATAGCGAGAAACTAGAATAAGAAGAAGGGGATAGAATCAATATTTGAGGCAGTAGTGATGGAGAATTTTTCCCAAATTATGTCAGACAGCAAAACAGATCTGAGCAGCTTAGAGTATACCAGGAAGAATAAACGCCAACAAATATACACCAAGGCATATCACATTCAATCTGAAAAAAGTCAAAGATAGAGAAAAAAAACTTGAAAGAAGCTGTGGGGTGGCAGAGGGGGAACACCTTATTTATAGAAGAGCAAAAATACCCGGCGGTTCCATGGTGTAATGGTGAGCACTCTGGACTCTGAAGAGCAAAAATAAAAATTATATTTGACTTCTCCTCAGAAACCAGGTAAGGAAGAAGATAGTGGAGTGATATATTTTAAATGTTGAGAGAGAGAAAAAAAATAACCTAGAAATCTGTACCCTGTGAAATTATCTTTTAAAAATGAAGGAAAAACAAAGGTTTTCTCAGATGAAAACTGAGGGAATTTATTGTCAGTAGTCTGCCTTGCAAGAATTTTTAAATGGAGTTCTTCAGTAAGAGGGAAAATTATGAAGATCAGAAACTCAGATCAACATAAAAAAAGGAAAACGATGGAGAAGAAATAAAGAAAAGTAAAATAAAAATTTCCATTTTCCTTATTTTTAATTGATCAGTAATAACAGTTTGTTCACTTTAATAATAGCAACAATATAGCTGATAATAGTTTATGTATAAGTAAAATGAGTGACACCAATGATACAAAGGATAGGAGGGAAGAATGAGGAATCCTTTATTATTATAAAGTACTTACACTATCTGTGATGCAGTATAATGTCATGTGAAAGTGGAGTTGGATTCGTTTTAAATGTATATTGCTAACTCTAGGGTAACACTAAAAAGAGTTTAAAAAACTAAGAAAGAAAATAGAAAAATATAAAATGCTCAGTTCAAACTACTAAAGCAGAAAAAGATTGAAAAACAAAAACAGGAACAAAGAAGGGCTATGAATAGAAAGCATTAACAAATCTGGTAGAAAGTAATTCAACAATATCGATAATCACTTTATGTATTAATGGTCTTAACACCCATTAAAAGACAGAAGTTGTCAGAGTGGATCACAACACAAGACCCAAATAATATGCTGTATATAAGAAATCCACTTTAAAAATGAAGATAAGAATAAATGAAAAGTAAAGGGATGGAGAAAAACATACAATATTAATATTAATCAAACAGAAAGCAGGAATTACATTAATTTCAGACAGCGGAATGTCAGAGCAAGGAAGGTTATGGGAAGTAAAGAAGGGCATTACATAATGATAAAGGGGTCACTTATACAAGAAGACCTAATCCTTAATGTGCCTAACAATAGAGCATCAACTCATGTGAGACAAAAACTGACAGACTGCAAAGAGAAACAGATGAATCCGCTATCATAGTTGGAGACTTCACCACCCCTCTATCAGAAATGGACAGATCCACAAGGCAGAAAATCAGTAAGGACATAGTTGAACTCAATAGCATCATCAATCAACTTGATATAACTGACAGCTATTGAATACTTCAGTTGAGAGTATTAGAATACACATTCTTCTCAAGTTCACAGAGAACATTCACAAAGATAGAACATGTTCTGGGTCATAAAACACACCTTAATAAATTCAAAAGAATAGAAATCATGCAATGTATGCTCTCAGACCACAGTGGAACTAAATTAAGAACGAGTATGAGACGACAGCTGGACAATTCCACAATGCATAGAAATTAAAGGACACTCTTCTTAACACATTGGTCAAAGAAGAAATCTCAGGAGAAATTAGAAAAAATATTTTAAACTACATGAAAATGAAAACACAACTTATCAAAATTTATTGAAGGCAGCAAAAGCAGCGATTAGAGGGGAATTTCTGTCATTGAATGCAAATACTAGAAAGGAATAAGAATCTAAATACAGATACACAGAGAATTCTTAAAAGTCCACAATAAGAAAACAACCTAATTAAAAAGTCAGCAAGAGACCTAACGGCCACCGCACCAAAGAATCCTTACAGATGACATATAAGTATATGAAAAGATGCTCCACATTCTATGTCATCAGGGAGCTGCCAATTAAAATAACAAGATACCATTATGAACCTATTTGAATGGCCAGAATCCACAAAACCGACAACACCAAATGGTGACGAGGAAGTAGAGCAACAGGAACTCTCATACATTGCTGGTGGGAATGTAAATTGGTACAGCCACTTTGGAAGTTACTTTGGCAGTTTCAAACAAAACTAAACATGCTCTTAGCATATGATCCAGCAATCACACTTCTTGGTATTTACCCCAAATATCTGAAAACTTATATCCACACAAAAGTCTGCACACAGGTGTTTACAGCAGCTGTATTCATAAATGCACACACGTGACAGCAATCAAAATGACTTTCAGTAGGTGAATGGATAAATATATACTGTGGCATATCCAGACAATGGAATGTTATTCATCACTAAAATGAAATGAGCTATCAGGGGCGCCTGGGTGGCTCACTTGTTAAACGTCTCCCAGGGTCCTGGAATCAAGCCCTGAGCCGGGCTCCCTGCTCAGCAGGAAGCCTGCTTCTCCCTCTCCCATTCCCCCTGTTTGTATTCCCTCTTTTGCTGTCTCTGTCAAATAAATAAATAAAATCTTAAAAAAAAAAAAAAAGAAATGAGCTCTCAAGCTATGAAAAGACACAGAGGAAACAAATGCATGTTGCTAAGTGAATGAAGTCAATGTGGAAAAGTCACATATTGTCTCATTCCAACTATTTGCCATTCTGGACAAGGCAAAGCTGCGGAGTCAATAAAAAGATCAGTGTTTGTCAGGGGTTGGTGCGGAAAGAGCCATGTCTAAGCAGGGCATGGAGCATTTTGAGGTCAGTGAAACCATTCCTTATGATACTGTTCGAGTGGATACATGTTGTTACACAGTTTTTAAAAACTACAGCATGACACTGCCAAGAGTGAGCCCTAATGTAAGCTATGAACTTGGAGTAATAATGACACAACAATGTAGGTTTCCCAGTTGTCACAAGAGTACCACTTTAGTGTCAGGTGTTGAGAGTGGAGGAGGTGGTGCATACATGTGGCAGAGGGCATATGGGAACACTGCACTGACGGCTCAATTTTGCTGTGAACCTAAAACTATTCTAAAAATTAAAAAAATTACAATAATGCCTGGGATAAAATTAGAGGGAGAAAAAAAATGTTACAGCCCCAAATTTCCAAACTTGAATAATGGTGGGGAAGGAGAGAAATGTGAGATAGATTCAAATTAAAAGAATGATTCTTCATGCTCATTATATTCCCTTATTTCTCTTATATTTCCTAGCACAAAAATAAGGAGAAAAAATGCGATGGGGTGAAAGAAATGGGAGAAACCTATTTGGCAAGTTATTCAGTATAACGGTATAAATTGGGACCAGTAAAGGAAGTATGGTGAAGAATGAACTCTTGAGCTATGTGTCCTTCAGAATGCCTGCCAGTCAGCACCCAAGTGCCACATGGTTGCAAAGGAAGCAGAAGTAACACTTCCTCTCATCTCCACTCTGAAACTAAACTGACTGGAAATTGTGAGAGGATCAGGATGGAAAGGCATGTTGTCACCGATACCCAGCAAATTCAAGGAGAGTGAATCCAAGACTCAATGTCAATATGCTCCCCAGTCACTCTGTTTATTGAGACTTACCAAAAAGTATGGCTTCACCAAAAACATGGCTTCACCAAAAAACATGGCTTCACCAAAAAACATGGCTGCCACCTCTCCCATTCCTATTAGAGACCCTGCTGTGTTGGGTTATATCAACAAAGATCATGGATGAGAAATGACTTAGTGGCACTCACCTGAAGATAAGCTGTCAGCTATAGAAAAGGTGTCTTCATTTTTTAAGCTATTTGTCATTTAAAAGTCTACTGGGATGGCAAAACTTGAGGATTTTCAAATTGCATATAGACATAAGAATGAAGAGGTAAATGGCTTTTGGGTCCTGGCTTCTGCAATTAAGTGTGTGCTCTGACTTAATTAAGAACTGGGGCGGAGGCTGGAACCGAAAAGAAGTATTTAATTTTTCTCACAGTAGGGATGAAATAGATATTGGCCGAGTCAAAGAATGCATACATTATACCAAATTGCTAAGATCCAGCTGAATAAGCCTAAGCAAATATGGGGCTGTCTCCTTAAAGATGGATCCGTGAGAATTACTAGATAATGTTGTTTTTAAAGGTAAAATTTTAAGGGAAAAAACAACAGTGGTCTGACATTTAATTATTTCAATTTGAAAGAACTAGCACTACAAACCAAAACAATGAGGATAATAATTATAAAAACTTACGCAGAACTTCAGATAAACCATGAACTTTATGTTCATTAACTCTCTTAGTTCTTACAACTTCCCAGTGAGGAAATTACTATTATTATTCCTATCTTAGGGAGGGGGAAACTGAGGCATGGTGGGATTATGTTGCCCAAGGTCACAAAGCTAGAGAAACTCCAGACATGTGGCATTGTTTTCCTTTGTTGAGATAAAATCATCTCCATGAGAGTGTTGTTGGCATCACTGACCAAAATCTATCCATTGTTTGAATCTGGATGCTGAAAATAAAGTCTATTTACTTTACCAGCTGGGACTTTATAGTGGTTCACCGAGGTAAGAGGGTTCTTCTAATACCGCTAACTGTATCATCATCAAAGAAGTGCACTCAATCTGTCTCTTACAGACACAGTACCATAAAGCATACTCATCGCCTATCCAGCCACCTTCTGGTTTCTATTGACAGTAAACTTTGACGAGTAAATATGGCATGTGTTGATCACAAAGAATAAAGTTTCATGTTAAGACAAGTCAAGATTTTGCTCTTTGCTGGGTCTCTTTCAGAATTTACCTCTTGACTGTGTAATGAGATAAAATGACCGGCTGATGTGGCTAAAGGAACCCTTGTCTAACATCTTCCTACCCTGTGACTGAGAAGTGAGGATGAATCGTACTAACACATCACTTTAGGCGACAGCTTTATTTCAGGTGACCTAGTGGTAAAGACGCCCAGGAATGTCTCTCTGACAGGTGGGGGTATCCGCAAAGAAATGCGCACCAGCTAGAGAAAAGAAAAGCGATGTCCATCTCTTAGATAAGTAGCTGTCAGGATCGATCGATCGATCTCTCTCTCACACACACACACACGTGTGTGTGTGTGTATGAGTATGCACACACAAGCATAAACCATGTGTATTTTATGTTGAGGAGGTTCAAAGAACAGAGTTCTATCACACAAACTGAATAAAAAGCTGCCTTTCTCCCAGACTTAGAAAGTGAAATATTTGGAAAAGATGGACTCCCTTCTAAAAATATGTTGAAAGTACATGAATTACATTTCAACACACAGCCAGCTCATGGAGGTCGATGTTTTACTTTTGTCTAAGCAGTGAAAAGGAATAAAAAAAGGAATAAAAAAAAGGAATAAAAAAAGCCCCAGAACTTGAAAAAAATAATTTGAACTTAACATTATTCTTTTAACAGCCTTGGAAGAAAAGCCTTTGGGTCCATCCTGAAATGCACTATATGTATTATCAACCCCCCTCATTTTTACCTATCTGATCAGGCACCTTCCCCACTTCCCTCAGTTTTCTTTCCCACCAAAGAGAAATTCTTTGTGAGGCCCTCAGGCCCTACTAACCCCACATGGCTCCATATTTGGCTTGTGTGCCTGGACAATGAGAGCTCCTGTTTTGTAATCACTGGACTTGTGTTTTAAGCTGAATTGCTCTGAATGATGCTGCCACAAGGACCAACACACACACACACACACACACACACACACACACACACACACACTCCAACAAAATTCACCTGCAGATGGTGCCCTCCCAACAAATCCAACTTCCTCTTGGGAGTAACTCCCAGCTCTCCAGAGCACCTAAGGTAATCTCCCAAACCAGCTCAAGACTTTTAAACACTAAAAAAAGTCGGCAGTTAAAATAATAGACACAGTATCTGTCATCCTTAGTAATATTTGGTTTAGTCTTATTCCTCATATCAGGGCAGTATGGATCCAGAGGGACTGGAACCAGCCATGGCATAGGAAATATGAAATGGGTACAATCCACAATAGAGGAAAATGAGAATAAAGTGACATTAGTGGTGGCGGGTCCCCACTAAGGGCCAGCTTATGTTGCTGAATTCCATGCATGCACATTATCTTGAAATTTAATGGTTTCAAAAATGTCACTTTGTAGCAAGACTAAATTGGTGTAGTGTTGATCCTCCATCAGGCTATAAATACAAGTGAGAAAGAGAGGAATTTTTAATGCACATCATATGGGAATGGTACCTCCAGTTTCTTCTTGATGATGTTTCTTAAGCTCACTTAAAAACTGGAATGTCTAACAAAAACAGCAAGCCTCTGGTATCTGCACAAAGGGGAAGTGGAGACTGATCAAAAAGAAAACTTCATGTTTTAATTTAAGTGGTGATATCATCATCAAGTCCAGGTGACCCCTTGGCTATGCAGAACTAAGTGTCCAAGAAGCTCATAAACACATAGGATGACATTTTTGAACAAAATCATTCTATTACAAAGTTTAAAATATAGCTGCTGGTTAATTTATTGAGGAGCAAATACAACCTATTTCTTAAGGTGTTCTAGCAACCATCATGGGACAGAGCAACTAAAATAGATTATTCCAGAAGCACTAGTTTTAGCCGAGAAGGAGATGTCCCCTGTGCATGGACCCAGAGGTCATGCACTAGGGAGAAGGACCCCTTGAAGATGTCCACCTCCTAATCTCAGGACCTATGAATATGTGTTATACTACATGGCAAAAAAAGAATGAAGGTTGGAGATGAAATTGAGGTTGCTAATTAGCTAATTGTAAAAGAAGGGAGTTATCCTAAATGATCCAGGTGGGCTGAAGGAATCAGAGGACATCTTAAGTAGCAGAAGAGTAGGTCAAAGAGATGTGGTGTGAGAAGGACTCAACCTACCCTTGCTGGTTTTGAAGACAGGGGTCACAAGCCAAATTGAGTGGTTTCTAGAAGTTGAAAAAGGCAAGGAAAAAGATTCTCCTTTAGAATATCCAGAAGAGAATGCAGCCAGGCTAACACCTTGATTTGAGGTCAGGGAGATGTACCGGGCTTCCAACTTAGAAAAGTGAGAGATAATAACTTGCCACTAAGCTTGTGGTGATTTGTTAGAGCAGCAATAGGAGAATGATACAACTGCATTTAATCAGTGTCCAGAATTTATTATAAATATTATTAAATTATTAAATATTTAGTATTACAGGCATTTCTGTGGTCATTTGACTGACCATTTGGCTTTTCTAAAACATGTATTCACCAATCATTCTTCTCAGCCCAGGTATACAGTTTCTTATTAACTTATCCTGTATCATGGTCTTTTTATTGTCAAAAATACTCCTTCCTCCATGAAAAAATATAAAAATCACACTTAAAATATTTTTACATCTGATTCCGAATTTGTAAATTTCTCCTTTAAAGAGAAAAGCAAAATAAAGGCAAAGGCAAAGCAAAATAGATTTATTTTAGTATTTTGGTCACTAGTAGTACAAAGTTCTTAGTTGTTAATAGAAATAAGAAAAGCAAATAATTTGGCCTTCATGTGCTCTGTGTGTGTGTGTGTGTATGTGTGTTTGTGTGTGTAGGGGGGATAATGGGAAACAAAGGGATAATGGGAAACAAACTGTGTTTTCCCACATACTCACCAACCCTTGATATCAGTTACAAAAATGTTTGCTTATCTGATGGATAAAAAGTGGCATCTCACACTGTGCAGTTTTACATATACCTGATTGTATATGAGGCTGGTTATCTTTCAAATGTTACTTAGCTGTATGTACATTGTTACTCTATAAATTGCCAATGTATATTTTATATCAATTTTTCTATCTAAGTTGCCTTTTCTTCTGATGTCCAGATTTTCAAAAAAAGATTTATTTATTTATTTGTGAGAGAGAGAGAGAGAGAGAGAGAGTGAGCACAGGGGGGATGGGCAGAGGAGAGTGAGGGAGAGAGAGAATCTCTAGCAGACTCTCTGCTGAGTGTGGAGAGTGACACGGGGCTTGATTCCATGACCTTGGGTTCATGACCTGAGTCAATATCAAAAGTCTGATGCTTAACCAACTGAGCCACCTGGCATGCTAATGTCCAGATACTTTTTTATATTTAGGTTACTAGTAAGTACTTTGATATATAAATATTAAAAATTGTTTTTCAAATCTATAGCTTATTTTAAAATTTTATTTATGGTGTTGTTTTGTTTATAGGAGTTTATAATTATGATATATTCAAATGTATCAATTATGTCTATTATAGTTTTGAGGTATTTTTCTGAGGTCATAAAAATATTCTCCTATATTTTATATGCCAATGACCTTTTTCTTCCTAGTGACAAAGACAAAGGGGATGACTTAGATGTTGACTTGTCAGATATGGCAGAAAGATAGCTGACAACAGGGTTAAAGTAGTTGATGTGGGTCTAGAAGCAATCCTGTCTTGATTCAGTGATCACCCTTTGCAGCCTGATTATGGTCTCTAAGTGCCATTTCCCACTCAAAGAAACCAGGGTTTCTGGAAGAAATGGCTTGATTCCAGTCATGGTGAAGACAGTGCACAAAATGCATTGAGAATATCTAGTCATGCCAGGAAACAGGGAAACTCTCAAAGATTTCTGGGGTGATCTCAAAAAGAAGAAACCAAACCCCACAAGAGACAACCAGAAGGGGCTCCAGTTGGCCAAAGATCAGATACTTTGAACATCCAAACTTGAATCACTGTAAAACATTAAAAAATATCAAACATATTAAAATCCCTGAGAACATAGAGATACTGTTGGCCAATGTATAAAGTTGTTTATGGCATTAATTAATTCTGAAATTGTAAAATAATGGGAAGAAATCAAACATTTATCTTGAGTTCCTATATGAACTATATTTCAGGGTAACCAAACAGATAAGTAGAGAATGGCACTTAATAAATACAGGCAGAATGATAGAATTAGGATGTCACCATTTTGAAACTGCTAATAAAATAATAAATCTAGGCAATCATCATCAGTAGCTTAAAAAACCATTAAGTGACAGGCTGATGTGGAACTTCATAATGGATGCACCAGGTTGGCAAAACTGCCACCCACCCCCTAATCAATCCGAGTATTACGTATTTCCTGATGCAATGTATTAGGGAGTATAAAGGATCACATATGAACAATTCTTACCAAACAAGAAACCTGAATCTAATGAAACCTCTAGTTCTTACCCCAGTTCATAGGAAATGCAGATAATAAAAGAACATATTAAATGACCCTACAAGAATACATCAGCCAAGTTCACAATGTGGGAAATTCTATAGGATGAATGGTTTACTCAACAAACAAGAGAGGGTATAACCTATTAATCTATGTTCTGAATAAGGAATCATATAGGAAAACTTAGGTGACCAGAACAAAGTCCAGGTCTTCAAAATTTTAATTCAGAAGTTTCTAACACATTCTGATCAAGGCCTCTAGCTTGACAAGCTCATAATCAGAGTTAATTTTCATGCAGGCAATGTGGTTTTTCCATGTTTTGATTGAAATTCACAGAACTATGAATTGAGATGCACATGTCACATGAAGTCAGGGAGGACACTGTTCCAAATGCAGAGTTCAAAAAGTAACAATAAGCCTGATTTTTGAAAACAAAAAAAGAGCTTTCCTTTTAATCGAGTATTTCATCCTGAAAGGGGCTTCTCCCTTTCCTCATTGACTGTCTTTCCCCTTTTCTTAAGATCGAACAGTCACACGATTTAAATAAAAAGAGAGAAACTGAGCCTGCTCAGGTGATAGCTGTGTGATTCTTAGCAGCAAATAACACAGACATGAAAGACATTTCCTGCAATGTATAACAGACTTTCAAATTACCTTTCTCTAGCTAATTAGCATTTTAGCAAAAATTGGGTTTAATCATTAAAGAAGCCATCTGCTTATCTGGGAGCTGTCTGGTGAACAGTGCTGGCAACTTTCATGGGATATATACCCAGCAGGTACCGCATTTTCTTTTGATTTCTGAAGCAGAGAGAAAAACTCTACCAAGTCTGCACCCCAACTAATTCGAACATAATGGCCTGCCTGTGTCATGCTATGGTGCTCTTCTTTCACGTCAAAGAGTTGAAGGGGAACCGACATTGTATAGAAGGTATTTGAAAGCGTCTCTCACATACTAGACCTACAGAGAAGAGATGTGTGACCTTCTTTAATTTCTAAAACAACTGTTTTTTCTCCTCTGTATTGAATGGCATGACATGACAGCCAACATACATGACATTTGACATGAGTCCCAATTGTAAGAGGTGCTGTTTTGAACAGTTTGAAGTTAAGACTCCCGGGGAGGGGGGAAACAGCAAAGGTGGGTCCATCACATGTAGATTTCGTTTTCAATCATGTGACGTTGGATTGCTTGATGGCCATGCAAGACCATGTTCTTCTGTGAAGTATCTCCTCATGGAGTCAAGGAGAATCCTCAGCAAGTTATTCTGCCAATGATGCTTAGAACTAAAAAAAATTATGTGAAAAATATCTGGAATATATGAAGCCCATATTAATAAGGTTGAAAACCTCTTGCTAAACTATCCATTGAAAAGCTTGATTGGATTTCCAACCAGCAGCTCTGGGCCACTGATCTGAAGCCCTGTTAACATTTCATTCCGACAAGATACAACAGTTAATGCTTACAATTGATATGATATGGCTATATATTTCAGAGCTTATTTATTATAAGTCAACCAACTTTTAGGAGAACACATAAGGTATGGGCTGCCTAGGGTGAAGCCCTTGTTGTCACTCTATGGAAGGCTAAGAGGGTGAAGCTGAGAAGTTGGGACATAACGCTTAGACAAGAAGAGTAAAGCTGGGCAGAAAATGATATAATAGGGATTACATTTTAGGAAAATGAATTTTCCATTTTCTCTCATCTCCTCATAACTCCATTAGCCCTCCCTTTCCTATCAGATGAATGCTTACTTCACCGAGCAAAGAGCAGTCACCAGGGGACAGCCCCCCCTCCTCCTGCACTACTTGGCCTGTTCTGGCTTCCCATGTGAAAGACACAGAAACTTCGTCTTGGCTCCCCCATATATAAAGGGGAGAGTGTACCAGCTACTTTGCAGGGAGACCAAGAGGCTAAAATAGGAATACCTATAAAACACCCTTCCTAATATCTGCTCAGGACTTGATAAATAGGAGGGGAAAATCAGACTGAACCCTTTTCTAACAGCTGAATGCTGTTTATGTAATACTGCTCTTTTTTCATAGATTTCTGGGTATCCACAAAAGATGTCTTTCACTCTTTCCCAACGTTCATTCATCCAGCATTTTGTAAGCATCCTCTGTGAGCCTAGAAAGGTGCTAGCAGCTTGGGACAAGGGATGAAGAGGAGAACCCTTGGTTTGGAGAAACTCGTAGCTCTTAGGATAGATAGAAGGGCATGTGAACAAAGCCAAGGCAGCAACCAACAAAACGCATTACAATACAGCCTCCAGAAGGTATCAAGGCACATGGGAAAATGACGAAATGCACTCTGGATTATTATCCAGACAATGCCTTCCTTCCTTCTATTCCTATCCTACTCTGCTATGATAAATTCTCCTGACAACAGTTTATAGAATAAATACCCTCTCGAATCAGTAGTGGCTAATGGGAGGAAAAAAAAATAGAAGAAAAAGAATTCAAGGTCAAGGTGAGCCAAATGCCTCAATTCTCCAAGGGTAATCACTTGACTATCATCACTTCATGTGATTATTCTTACTTCGTTCATTGGGATCTGCTATCCTAAGGGTTTGGTGCAGTATTTGTTGAGTAAACTGCCCTCACTCTGATAGTTCTCATTAATGATTATAAAAGTGAGGCAGTGTTTAATAACATCTATCAGCCCATAAGTGCTTTCATTTAGTCCAAAGGAAAATTGGGTATTAAAAACATTAATGATCTTTGGATAGGTAACTCAGGAATGATCAAAAGGGAAAAAAAACACCCCTATTATGAAGTGAACCAGTAATTATGGTCATACATGTCAAAATAGATACCCAAGAGCTAGACTAAGTCTTGGCTCTGTTCCCCAAATGAGTCTTACTCAGGAAAAACTATAGCTTTCCTAACTCAAAAAAATGATGTGGATTAAACAAACCCATCTATCACATTTTTTCCCCCTAATTCTCTCTTGACAGTTACTTCTAATGGAGCAGGTCTCCATGGGAAATGCCCCAACCTGGTCAATGGGAGCATTGAGTGTAAATTTCTTCGCTTTTTCAAAAGAGAAAATGAAAAATGGATCCCTTTGTGTGTGTGTGTGTGTGTGAGCGTGTGTATGTCTGGGTGTGTGCATAATGAAAAGCAGGAGTATTTTATGACTGCCCCATGCTGTATAAAAGGATTCTGATAAATGGCTTGCATTATGTAACGTCGGCATCCCCCCTCCTCCCCAAAGCAAGTCGGTCTGCATATCTGAAGGACGTAAGTTCAGAAACGGAAACACTTTCAAGTTTCTCAACTCATTACTCACACTTCCCACATTTTCTCGGTCTCTTTTTTTCCCTCCCTCTTTCTCTTTAATCCACACTGTTTCTTTAATCATTTCATATTAAGTTCTGCGGTCCTTCTCCGGAGCCATGTAACAATCGTACCACAGAATGCTTCTGCACAGCCATACAAGCTGAGCATCAGAAGACTGGGGGTGTCTAAAAACTGAAATGAGAAATAATGCCTTCCCTGGAAGCAAGGCTGAGTTCAAGCATCCTGCGAGTGTCCATATTGCCCAGAGGAGGCAAGGAGCCCCAGTGCTGGGCACCCCTTCCACTCTCTCAGCACCCTGAAGGATATCCTGACTTGGATAATTTGTGGAGTCTTTCTCTTCCTGAATTCCTCTCTTTCCAAGGATAGGTTCAGAGTGGTCTGAATTCTGCATATTCTTTGGAGACCATGATGTCACTGTTCTGCGTAAGAACAGTCAAGAGCAGGACCGGAGAGTGTACCGCTCCCGTTCTTTTCTCCAAAGCTTTTCCTTTAAACCCCCAGAAGGCTCTGGCAGCCATTCCCAATGCTTCCCATCCCAAATGGTGAAACGTGGAAGACAGAGGAAAATGAGAATCAGAACATTTTTCTTTCCGCTGAGCACCACACTGCCCCTTTGCCACGGCTCCCCAAGTCCCCCATAAAAGTAGAGCAGTTAATCTCCTGTTTATTCGAAACCACCTAGAGAAGTTTAATAGACAGTTATGAACTAATTGAGTGCGTCTGTGCTGCTGTCTCCTCATTCATCTTGCTTATTCAATTTAACTCCCTTAGTCTTCCATAAGGCACAGTGTCCCTGCTGCTCAAAACAGTCGCTTGCTGCAAGAAAAGCCCTGGAACAACAGGAAGCTAATAGTTTAACTGTTCCTCTAAATTTGTTTGACAAAACTGACATTTAGTGCATTATGTCACGTTGTCGGTAATCTGCAATTTACCCCTGGGCGTGCAGTGGATGCTCATTTTATTTACCTCTCATAGTTAAAAGCGTAATTAATATTCCACTCTGTAACAAAGATTAGAGATTTGACAAACATTGTAATTTAAATTCTCCATTATAGCAAACATTAAAATCAAACATCTTCCACACGCCCCATTGCATAAAGGACACGTGTAGCTGTAATTTAACTTTTTAGTTTTTAATACCACAAACTAATTTCTGCTGTCAGTTTAATGAGCTGGAAAACACAAATCTTGCTGCTCTCCGTGTGGGCAAGGGCTGTGAGAGATGAACCGAAGGGAGAGAGCGCACCAATTTCTTTTTCAAAACATATTTCCAAATGCACCGAGCAAATTGCGTATGTGTAATCTAGCCAACGCGATGTGATACTATGGATTCCTGAAACCGTTTTACAGCTTTGAGAAAAGAGCTGCAAAAATAAGACATTTCAAGAGCGAAACAGAGAAATTGTGCTGATAGTTTCTAAAGTCAAGGTGTGTGTTTAAGATATCGATGGAAACATAGGTGGATACTGACCACATATAAGACCAAACAACAATGCCACGCTTATGCCTATGAGACTTCAAATGAACAAGGTGGTCACGATGATGTCCGTTCCAGACACAGAGCTCTTTCCAGAACATCAAAGGTGGGACAAGGTGGCCAGACCACTGAAGGAGTTCTCAGAGAAACACTCAGAATTCTAATTCATGCTAATTTTCACCGGAATCTCAGCTTCATAAATTTTATGTGACTGATTAAAATTATTGTATGTGGAATACCTTCAGGCAGCTAAAATGGCTCATTAAACAAGGAAGCTAGCTGGGAATTATCAGTAATGTAACAAATTTGTATACTATGAATTTGATGTCTTTAGAAAGGATGTAGGAGGAATACTTAAGTCCCCCTCCCCCACCATAGCTGGGCTCAGAGGGAAAGGAAGAAATGCCTTGATCTCAAAGAGGCTCGAGCTACCCCCCCCCCCTTCCTCCCCAATCCGCAGAAACCCATTGGCTTGCCGACTTGCGACTTGCGTGTGAGACTTCATTAGTCACTGCCAACTTCAATCTGCTTCAGTTATTTTACATTCAGATCCCGGGAGGGAGCGTACTCTCTGGTGCAATTTCAGGCTAAACCAAAGATAAACTGATTCACTTTAGAAAACGACAAGGCGGCATATCCCAACTTATGCTAACATCTCACAACATGGAGAAAAGTATGTGTAAATATTATTAACCTTGCCAAAGTCTGAAACGAAAGAGATACGTATATTGCCAAGGAGGAAGGTTTCCAAATGGCCTGAGAGCCAAACGCTCCACACAACTCTGTTTCCATAAACAACAGGGCTCTAGGGCGAAGCACATTCATTTCCAATCTCTTGGGGTGGGGATAGGGGTGGGGGCATATGCAAGGGCCCTCTGGATCCATTTTCCAGAGAGAAGTCAGTTATTCTCCCAAGCAACCCATCTTAGCTGTATTGAAAGACTTATTTGATAACTCCTGATGAGTATCAATAGCATCTTCAAAATGAAAAACTTTGCCAGCTCTTTGTGGGGGGAAAAAAAAAAAAAAAAAGAGCAGCCATTTCTACAAAGGGCCTGTAGTTTCTTTCAAAGTGCTCAGGCAAGCCCGTGGAAATAATGTGCCACCATATGACTCACAGACAGTTTGTAAACCAGTTGGGTGAAAAATTAAATCAAACCATACTTTGTATTTTAAAAACAAAATTTTGGAAGAGAGTAACCAAATGAAAGATCTGGCCTTTCAGGAAGCAACACAACACAAAACAAAACCATCTGTCTTCAAAACCATGAGAAATGAGTGAAAACAAACTAAAACAGGCAGATTGTCAACATGGTTGCACTGAATCAGAGGAAGAGCATCAGAAAGAAAGGAATGTGTTTTGTTTTTACCCCTTACAGTATATTGAGGAGGTTGACCTATCTGAATTGTTATTGTTAATGTGTAGATATGACTGTGGTTCTAGAAATAACCTCTTGTGAATTTATTGAAATTAATTAAAATAGGATACCATGATCTTCTTTCAAACACAAATTCTCTTTAAGTGAAATTTGAATTCACCTAAATTTCTACCTCCTAATACCTTGGGTCATTGGGAGAATTTCAGATACAGTGGCCAGACAATCCTATCAAGGATACGTTTAAAAAAAATGAGATTTGGGGACAGGAATATAAATCCAAAGTAACAGAGGTTTTTAGGATAAAACCAATCAACACAGAGGAAAATGAGGAAAAAAGCACAGAAGTGTATTCTCTCTGTGAGGGGGGCACTTTTGGCATGTGCTTTAGCAGAGGCTAGCCACTGGTATTAGGAGAGCCGGGGAGGTCACGGTAAGTATTTTGTAGGCTACAGAAGGCTACTAAAGGTTCTTCCAAGCCTTTTTTTCTTTTTCATTCTTTTTTTTTTTTTAAAGATTTTATTTATTTATTTGTTTGTTTGTTTGTTTGTTTGACAGACAGAGATCACAAGTAGGAGGAGAGGCAGGCAGAGAGAGAGAGAGGAGGAAGCAGGCTCCCTGCTGAGCAGAGAACCCAATGCGGGGCTCGATCCCAGGACCCTGGGATCATGACCTGAGCAGAAGGCAGAGGCTTTAACCCACTGAGCCACCCAGGCACCCCATCTTCCAAGCCTTTTTTCATTCAAAGCAGCCATGTTACTTTGCATCTCAGGGAACCAGGTAAGAAGTGGGAGGTAGCACTAGAGGAGAGAATTAAAATAAGGAGAGAATAACTGAGTCTTAAAATCAGAAGGTTTTGAACAATTGTCAATAATGCCTGACATGTGGGACAATGGCACTTAATATGCATATTCCCCGGAATTAGGGAAAATGCTTTTACAAGTATCATCCTCAAAGTTGGAGAATGGCAGATCTTGAAGAGTTCCTGTCAAGCAAGAGATGGTAAATGACAAGTATTGCATAAAATTGGTTATTGCTAGTTAAAAATGTTTTTGTAATTGATGGCCTGTTCTTGTGGTGCCTCAATCTTTACTGTGTTACAGAATGGAGATATAACTCTTTGAAGGATGTCATAGGTCACCTCTTCCCCCTGGTTCCCAATCTTGTTCTTTAACCACAAAGGTAATCTTTTAAAAGAGCATAACTTTCAAATTTCATTCTATTTGCTGGTGTTAATGAAGTGGTCAAATGGTGCTAGTCAAAGAACATCAACTCTGATCCTACAGAAATACCTGTTTAAATCATTGACAAAGATGTTCTGAATTTCATGGGCAAAATACAAACTGACCATTGAAAACTCCATTGAAGTCTGGACTTACTAAAAGTTCAAAGATACAGAGTCACTGCAGAAAGGATCAACTGAAAAAGAAAACACAGAGTGATAAAAAATACAAAATTATGATTTAGGCTTGTCCTTTCTTTGCCATCATGAGTAATACACAAATCTTTTAACCATAGTTTAATAAAGGAAATTGGAAACAACCACCACTAAAACTTTCCAAGCTGTGGTTCAGGAACTGCTACCTAAAGTTATTGCTGATTAACACTGTATCTGTGTCTTTTTAAATGCACCACCAAACAGAAGCAGACCCTTTCTTATAGGACTCTAGGGGTTATAATTTTATCCGGTGACTGTAGGAAGACCCACTTTCTGCATTACTAAGAGCTTCTGTGTGCCTTTCATGAAGGGCTGTGCTCATAGGATCCTGGCTCCTGATGGACCAACTGCCATCAACCCAAACCCTCAATGGGGGAGGCAGAACTGGTATTTCAGATGTGGGAGAATCCCTGTGACTTGGCAAATTCTTCCCATCCCCACATTTTTCTGGGCCTGGAGTTAGAGTGTGGAATGACTAATCTCCATTTCCAAGTTTAACCCGGTCAAAAGTAGTATAAACTTGTGTGACAAACATCGGAATCCCAGGACGCTTGTTGCTAACCTGTCATTGGCGAAGTATCAAAAGAATGCTGACAAGGAATCCATTTTATGAAAATGCCTGTCAAAGGCGTGCCACAGAATGTGTGCTCAACAAAGGCTAGATGGAGGTCAATCTGATCACTCTGGATATTTCATGTAGAACACCGCCGCATTGATAGTAAGGCTTGTAGGAGGCCAAGAGTCATCATCAATCATTTCTTATCCTGTTCATCTCCCTTCAGTTTTCTGCATACTACGTATTTCTTTCATATACTCATTTCTGGTACATTGCCATCACTAGAATGTAAGTTTCTCTAGCTTGTTCACTACTGCGGTCCCAGCCCCTAGGACAACGTAGGCGTCCAACAAGCGTTCGTTGAGTAAAGAATGAATGACATTCTTACAGCTCTCTCTTCTGAGTTTCTCTAATCTATTTATCACCTGATCAACAGATTCCTATAAACAATTGTGCAAGCATGGCACATTTGGAGAATGTGTTCCCACAGAGCAGCTTTTCTCTTTGTATCCCCAGACCCAAACATGCTTCTGTGCCACAAGCCATGTTGAACCCCCCTTTCCAAAAAGCCTTCTCTTGTCCATAGGGTTTTTGATAGGTGGGATCCCTTAAGGTTGATAATTAGCCAGGAGCAGCGCTGACTGGGTACAGCACCCTTTACCGTCTTAAGTGTGAGCTTTCAGAACTCTGTAATCAGAACGCTATAGATGCCAGAGGACTTGCTCATGTTATGATGACTTTCTGCAGCCTGTTGAGTTTTACTCTGCTGAGACCTTACCATGTTAAGTCGCGACCCCACTGCTTAAGCATTTAAGAAAACATTGATGTGTAAGAACTATCCTTACAGAATATACTTAGCATAGGTGACTTCTGTTATCTTTGTGATGAAACAACCCAAAACAACAAATTTGAAACCTGCATCAGCATGTTCATGATTCACAGCCAAGAGGTTAGAGAGCCCATTATATTGTTCCTAGCACTTTTTGGTGTTATTTGCTCATGTAGGGGGCAAATGCAGGATGCCCAAAGATGGGCCACTTTGGCATGAATATTATTTTGTGTTAGACTGCAATCAAACCCCAGCAGATTCAGGAAAAGCTCTTTACTTCCCCTTCAACTGCCTAAAAAGAATTTAGAATGGGAACTTGCTTCAGGAAGAGAGCTATCACCATAGATAACCACCTTATGATACGGACCAGGTATGATAGAGAGAGAGGAACGGAGCAAGGCCTGTTTGATCAAAGTCAATGTCCCATGGTTTCTGAGTGGTCCAGCAAACATTTGTTTACCAGACATTTAACTCCTTCATTTTCCTATGAATTCTTTCTCTTTCGGCACAGACCCCTTCCCACTTTCTCCTTAGCTCAGAATGACATATATATCTCATTTTGCCCGTCTTTGCAATTTCCCATGTCTGCATGAACTCCCCAAACATAGGAAATTAAATTTTATATTCTCCTATTAATCTGCCTCATGTCAATTTGATTCTTTGTCTGGCTAGAAAGACCTTGAAGGGGACAGGAGTGTCTTATACCCCCACCTCCCCCACCGCCCTCAACACTTGGAAGCCAAATTAAACATAGTAGAGTTTGGGTTTTGTATTTCCAAGTTGGTCTCTTGGAATATTGGCAGACAGAGTGGACTGAAGGCCAGAAGATGACAGATTACTCTAAATGTGGCTAGGAAGAACATTCAGGTCAGAGAAATGAAGTCAGAATGATGATGATTGGTGGGCAAAAGGGGAAAGAGAAACAATGTACTTTTCCTCTGTATTTATTAGATGTACATGCAAGTTAAAAATCTTATATATATATGTTCAAAATTTATACAATAGGCTTTTATGTAGAAGTTACATACAACAAATTATACACACACACATACATACACATACATACTAGGGAGTGACAGGAAGCATTAAACTTGTAATTGGGAAATACAGTAGTTATTATTTATAATCCTGGAAGAGTGAAGAAGGTAGTTTCTAGGTATGTTAATAAATGCATTACGTGCAGTCTACACATTCACTGTCATCCCTGGGGTTCACATTTGCATATGATGTTCTTTCCTTGTACCTTCCCGTCTGTCACATTTCCATTTATTCTTTATGACTTCCTTTCTGAAGTTGTTCCTGATCCCCCTCCCCTTGGCAGAGGTGACCTTTCCTCTGCTGGGAACATTCCAATTGTGTCTTCCATGGTTCTCTTTCATAGTGCTAATTGGTTTGTTTTTATGACTCTTTTCTTCACTAGACTATGATTTGTTTGAGATGACAGTTTCTTTTGTCTTTAAAAAATTCTCTACTCCTTCATTCCTCAAGGCCTTCATATCTTTTCATGTCTTCACTTCTCTTCTGACCCAGGTCACATCCCACTATGGTGTCCTCATGAACCCCCCAGCTCCTCCATTACATCACGACCCTGCACTGAACTGCAGTACCACTCCTGTCTGTGCTTCTGTTCTCCCTTAACCTTCTCCTTGTGTCTCTCCACACCATCTTCCCACTCTACGTGCCCATTCCCAAATTTCCCCTTTTCATAAGAACACCAGTCCTACTAGATTAGGGCCTATCCTAATGACCTCCTTTTGATTTAACTGCCTACATAAAGATCAGATTTCCAAATAAGGTCACATTCTGAGCTATGGGCAGTAATAAAATACTTAGGAGTAAATTAATAAAGGAGGTGAAAGACTTGTATACTGAGAACTACAGAACTGTGATGAAAGAAACTTAAGTAGATATAAATAAATGGAAAGACATTCCATGTTCATGGACTAGAAGAATAAATGTTATTAAAATGTTCACACTATCATGGTCTATTCTTAACATAGTTTCCACATTTTTTTTAAGAAATTGAAGACAAGTATAGAAAATGTTTTTGTTTTAAAATAAAAATTGGATATCACTCCATTTTTCAAAATTAATAAAAGTTAAGGTCTTTAAAACGACAACTCTGCCTTGCATGATTCCATTAATCTTGTGCATCAGCTCAAGATCTTGTCCCCAAAAATGCTTTTTCTTGATCCTTCTGTTGCCAACTCACTGGTCTCCCAGCTATTCCCTCTGCTGGAAGTCTCTTTCCCCTGACACCTTCGGGGCTCACTTTGTCCCTCCCTTTAAACGTGTACTCAAATGGAGACCTTCTTTGGCCACATGTTTGGCCACTATTTACTTGTTTAACCTATTCCAACTTCTCTCCCCTCCCCTCTGCTCCCTATATTTCTTCCCAGCTTTATGTTCCTTGAGAATACAGATAAGTTCCTTATTTTCTTTATGGTCTAGCTTCTCTCATCAGAAAGCAAGCTCTACAAGAAAAGGAATTTGGTTAATTTTGTTCTGCAGAGCTTAGAATACTGCCTAGCTCATTATAGCTGCTCATTTGGTATTTGTTAAATGAATAAAGAACACATATTTAGCATCTACATATGCACTTGCCAATGTGAGTGTGTTTATTGCAGGATTAGGATGACTCATGTGCACGGCAAATGTGTTGTGTATTGAATGAAGTAGCTGTACACATGGACACACGTGAGGTTAGGACAGGCATGAGTTTGAACTCACCTTGGTCTGTGATTGTGGTTGTTGACAGTGTCCAGAATTTGTTGCTCCTTTAGGTTCTAACTCCTTCCTTATTTCCTCTGAACTTGGAATTTTCTGTTTTTCCTCCCACGGATAATGCTTCAGGTTTAGACATAATATCTAATTACTGAATACTTGTTGATCAGATGCATATCTTTCAAATTGCTAAGCATTTTTAAAGAAGTTATATTCTTTATTATGGATTTTCTTACTTGTTGTGAAAGCTAGCAAACCAAATAATGGAATAAATATTAGAATTTGTTCCATTATTTATTATCGTTTTATTATTTTTAAGCATTTGTTAGAGCAAAAACGAAAAGTTTCATCCTAAAGTTATGGTTTTCCTTTAG
Organism: Mustela nivalis; assembly: GCF_964662115.1. Taxonomy (NCBI): domain Eukaryota; kingdom Metazoa; phylum Chordata; class Mammalia; order Carnivora; family Mustelidae; genus Mustela; species Mustela nivalis. The sequence goes on along the minus strand of NC_139033.1, from coordinate 75,610,071 downwards.
TTTTTATTTGTTTGAACACCGTGTTTATACAGTTGGTGATGCTCACAGTAATCCCTTATTAGGGTCATTTTTTCCTCCTGTAAAATAAATATACAGGTATATTTCAAGTAATTGGTAGAATTTCAACCAAAAGAGCCCCCAAAGAGATTTCACTTGGATTTTGCTGATATTTGATGGTGACTATTTAAAAGCAACCAATGAGTCTGAACTAGAGGCCTGAATCACTTCACCAGTCACTGATGTCATACTGTTGAGATGTGATGGTGACATGTTGACATACTGGCAGCTCAGGCCAAATGTGCAGAGACCAGAAATGAATCTGAAAAGGGTATTTAGTTATTGGGATTTACAAAGTCATTCAAAGATTATTTGTATGTAAATACAGGACAGGAAGTTTCTTAGAATAATTCCTACCCTTACTAAACAAGATATGTGCCATTATAGCTCTTTCTCTGAAATGTTTTAGATATTTTAAACAATGCTGGTTCTTGCTAATTATGTACATTGATTCCTATGCTATCCCAACCCCTACTAACATGTTTGGCCTGGGTGTCTAAACTCCTCTCTCAGTGCCTTTTTGGTCCCTAGACTGTGGACAAGACACAGACCTTTCTCAGCACAGGCTCTATCTGAACACTGTTCTTAGCCTTATGACACATCAACACACACACACACACACACACACACACACACATTTTTTATTCAGTAACTTCATTTCATTAGCTGGTCCACGGATAACACAGGCATTTATTGATTTATAAAATCTCCTCTTTGGGACTTTACCCTAACTATCTCATTTGTCCTATTTCAGTAAACTGCTAAAATAGATGAAAGTTTAATATGTTTTTTTAAAAAATAATTTTCATTAAACAGAATCTAGGAAATAAAAGGTTGAATATAAACCATTCATAAAAAAACATAAACCATTCATAATTTTACCACTCAGAATAACAATTGCTAATGCTTTGGGATCTTTTAATCCAGTCTTTTTTAGAATACATTTATTTTAAGTAAATTTTGGATTTTACTGTTCCACTTATTTCTATGACTTTAACATGTCACAAAAATTTTTCTGAAGGCAATGTTTTAAGGACTCAACACTACTAATAAAATGGCATTCATTTATGTGTGTCATTATTAGAAGTTTAGGTAGCTCCCAAATTCTTCACTGTCATATGTAATTCAATGATGAGCTTTATGAATGATAAATGTGATAAATGAAATTTACCTATAACTCTAAAATTTTCCTTAAAGAAAATTCCAAATGGCATTGGGTTGTCACATCTACTTAAAATAGTAGTGATGCCGCGGCACCTGGGTGGTTCAGTGGGTTAAAGCCTCTGCCTTTGGCTCGGGTCATGATCCCGTCCTGGGATCGAGCCCTACATCGGGCTCTCTGCTCAGCAGGGAGCCTGCTTCTCGCTTTCTCTCTGCCTGCCTCTCTGCCTACTTGTAATCTCTCTCTCTCTGTCAAATAAATAAATAAAATCTTAAAAAAAAAAAAAGTAGTGATGCCAGCTATAAACGACTTTAAAAGACTTTTTGTGCCAGTTTCTACTCTCACCAGAAAATGCACAAGGGTGCCCTTTGCACTCTATCCTACTGGATTTTAAAAGTTGTCAATCCGATATGAAAAATAAAGAGGATGTAACTTTCTAAACTTGCATTTCATTGTTTATTAATGAAGTTGAACAGCTTTTACTACATATATTGTTTATTTGCACTTCCTTTCTATAAATTTACTATTCTACCCCTTGCTCATTTTTCTCTTAAAGTATTAGTACATCACTCGTGGACGTGAATGGATTGTGGTAAGAGTATCAGCCATTCTTTGTTTGCAAAGTGCTCAGCTTGGATAGGAGTCCTCATTGCCTCACTGCTCTCTCCATTCACCTCTCTGTGCATTTGCTCTCTGCCCAAATCTTTCCAAATCTTTCCCATACTTCAAGGCTCAGTTCCCTGATGCCTCTAACCTTTCCGTCCACAGTGACCTCGCTTGTGTCTGACTCCAAAGCAATTGTCATCCACACCTCATCATGTCTTATTTAATTGGTTACCTTAGGATATATAGGATGTCTTCTGAGAGCCATGAGGTAAGAAATCATTTCTCACACTGCACAGACGAAGCACGTTGTCACGAAACAATAGTGACCCTAATCATGAGGCACTCAAACATACTATAGTGCCCCCTCAAAAAAGCGCGCTGATTTAAAAGATGTTGCAATTTTTCTCTTATAGAAATATATTTTTTTTGAAGAAGGAAAATGTCATCAAATATAAACAACTCTTAGATAATAGAAGTTCGTTATGCATCGAGATGAGATTATTTTATATTACCCAGCACAAGCTGACATGATGTCCTGAGATGAACAAGTAAGTAATTATGTATGAAAGCTAGCAATGTGTAAATGGTAATATTTTTGGCAGACACGATATCCACTGAACGAACATAGTGGATGTGTCAAATTATTTTTATAACTCAGGCATAACATATTCCAAATATAACTATATATGGATCACAGCAATATATATATTGCTGTATGCCAAAATACCAAAATATTGAAAGTTATAAAGTACATAACTAATTAAACATATAATAAAGAATAAAGAAAGCAAATCCAAAGAACTTAGGGTGGTTTATTCCTGGTAATGGAAACCATATGCATGTTTGGTAAACACTTCTAAAACTGAAATATAAACATAACCTAAGGCCATTCATGCATGCAGGAAAAATAAGGATGTTTAGAGAACCTACAAGGTGACCTAATGGAATTTGTTTTCAGTATCAAATACTTAAACTTGATATATTTTCCTTTTATGGACAAGAATGGAATTTATAGCAGTGAGAAATGAATGTTTCTTTACATATTAAGTGCACAGCTCTTAAAGCTTTCCACTAAGTAGTTTAATATTTTAGCTTTGAACTTTAGATTGCATTCTTAATTTTTTTATGATGAACATATTTTGCTCCCAAGGCTAGAATAGTTGTCTAATTGTTGAGCAAATTAGATGAACTGAAATCATTTAGGCACACAATATTTTGGCTGATAACAATGTAAGAGCAACTCCATTAAAAAAATAGAAACATTTAACTGCAACATACACAGTAGAAAATATCACTTGATGTTTGCAAATGCTTACGAAACACACAGAATGTGGCACATGCTGATGACCCAAATTCTTTCCACCCTCTGACCCAGGAGAATCACAGAACTGGATACACTAGAGAGAACACAAGAGGACATAAATTCTCAAAAAATTTTTCTGGTTTTTTGATGGGAAGTATTTTTTTTTTTTTTAAGTTACCACATAAGGATTACTTCTGAAGAAGAGCTCTCACTTCACTGTATGAAGTCCAAAGGAAGCTTGGGACAAGTCTTAAGGGAAGCAAAGTACAGGTGAAAACGGCCCTCCTGCCACACCAACCTCTCCCTGGCGCATTAGTGCTGCCCCCACGGAGGCCTCACCAGACTGTGGGCCATTTCCCCCCACTTCTGCCCCCAAACTGTAACTGACTTCAAGACGTAGGCCTCATTTTTCTTTTCTCCCCCCCTTTTTGGGGGCTATTTTCTAAGATGGCATTATGTTTTCAAAACTCATTTTTCTATTTATATATCAACTAAAAAATTCCCTCGGAACTATTTCATTAAACAATTAGGGGAATGTACAAAGAAAACAAGCCTATTTTATTTCAAAATGTTAAGAGCCAATTGACCTTCTCACACACAATTCAACACACCTGTAAAGAAGAGGATAAACTACATCCCAAATTAGGAGAAGGGATGACAGAATAAAAAGCATCATGTTTGGAGGGGTTGCCCTTTCAAAACTCCTAGAAATTAAGGGGTGTACAATCACGTGGTTCACCCTTCCCCCATCCCATTCTGCTTAAAGCAAGGGAGGGAGTGACATGGTAAAATTGGTCACCCGATTTTAGGGTATCCAGCGTCAAGTGATTTAGATTTCTTGGGTTCATTTGGTCAAGAAATAGTGGCGAGGAACCTCTTGCAGTTAGCTGGTGGTTGGGTTTAATTCTGCACACATGGAAGGAGGACACGTGGAGGACGCAGAGAAAGCCGGTGGGAGGGACCTTCCACTCACACCACAAGGGAAGGGCTCAGGTGGGCTGGCCTCCCCCATTGCCCATCCCCTTTAGTTTGCCTCATTAAGTTTAAGAAAAATCTTGGATTTATCAGCAGGAAAGTTAACTTAGAAACCTGTCTTTCCCTCATTTAGAAGAAATAAGGACAAGACTTTCTGTGTAAGAGCGTAGGTATGAGCATATGTGTAATCACGCGGACATCCATATCTACACTTCTCATGCTGAACCATTGGACCAACTGACTGAAGATGTTATGACGATGTAGCCTGATATGTGAGCACATATCACCAAAGAATGAGGCATTTTACATAACTACACTGTTATGACTCTTAAAAGATCTAACAATGATGCAAAAAGATGATCTTATATGCATATTTGAATCTTCCAAGTCATCCCAATAGTATCCTTTATGGTTGCTGTTTGCTTAAGAATCAATCAAGAGTCATGCACTGCATTTACTGGTCATGCTTCTTTAAAAGAGTCCCTTGAATTTTTTTCTTACCTCACACTGACCAGTATGAAGAATACAATCAATTATTTTATAAAAACTTCCCGGAGCCCGTGTTTTTCTCAAATAGGACATATATTTGAGGAATTCACTCCATAGTAGTTTGGACCACACATCTCTGAGTTCCATCTTAAAGAGCAGAGGGACTCATGAATGTTAATACGTACAATATCACTGGCATCAGGTTACCCTCAAAAGTCTGAGGACTGTGCTATCCCTGCATTTCTCCCAAATAATCTGAACAGGCAGTAATTACACCCATCCACATTCAGTTTAATTCACTGTCAACAAATACATATATTTTATGTTTGCAAATTAAAGTGAAAACTCATTTTTAGGGGTGATGAATGGGAAAGTAATCACAGCTGCGTGCTGTCAGAGGTGAGCGGGTCCCTCGCGCAGGCAGAGGAATCCTGCGGGGACTAGAGTACAGGAAGGGGGAGGAGTGGTGAGCGAGATGTGGAAGTTTTTTGAGTAGAAGGGAAGGCCTACTGGAGTTACGTGCAGCTTTAATTATATTTTATTAAGATAAGGAGATTGCCTAGGAGAAGGGGAAGAACAGCACAGCTGAGACAGCGTCAAGGAGAAAAATGCTTAAAATAATAGGATGATAGTCTTGATCTCGGAAGAAATAAAAGGCTGGTATAAGACAAGGAACTGATAGGGCAGACAGGTTCCATAAATTACCAGCAGCATGCTGAACGTTTGGAGTTCAGTGAGAAATCTGCCAATTTCTTATCATTTCCGAGACAATAAGAGGAGAAGAAATGCAAACGTGAAGAAGGCATTATAGATTTGACTGAAACCAAATATAAGCTTCTTAAAGGGCAGAACTATTCTAGATATACACAAGCCCGTGTTTTTTGGGGTGTGTGTGTGTGTGCATGTGTTTGTCTATAGACCAATTCCTGCATATAAGCATCAAAAAAGTAGAGGTGCTTAATGAATGTGCATTATTCAGTCCTCTGGGCTCAAATTAGAACCAGAATAAAGAAGATATGATAAATTATATCATATAGCATAGTGAGGCACCTCCTCTTTCAAATATGACTTCAAAATATTTATTGTAAAACAGGCTTATATAATTTTTAAAAATGTGACTACTCTGTGGAAAAGCAGGATTATTATTATTATTATATAGAAAATAATCAAGAAAGTGTGCAGCTGGGGAAGGGAGAAGGTGAGGTGGTCGGAACTGGGGCTGGTGTGACCTGACCTCTCTTTCAGATGCTGCCTGATGTCTGGGGGGTGTGGGGAGGGATAGCACCCTGTTCCTTCACATAGGTTCTGGCCCAGGTGCCTCAGATCCTCTTGCTTATCATCCCTACACAACCCAATAATTATTAGTAAATTTGAACTAGTCAGTCCAGCCAGACTAGGTAAATATGTCAGCTTAAAGCTTCATTCATAATTGATTCTGGAATCTGGCCTTTTCAAAGGCTGTCCAGGATTCAGCCCATCTAAATGGGCAGGCAGTGCCATATTCAACAGAGATGATGAAGCAGCAGGCTGTGGAAATTGTGACAGCCACAAGGCCAAGGCACAAAGCACTTTGTTTCACTATTCAGAAGACATAACCCCTCAACCCCTCAGACTACGATCTGTGTAGACTCTCACCAGTGTTGAACCAGCACTAAGCAGGCTTCCAAGTCCAAGCAGGTGCTCAGAAAACATCTGTTGAATGATTGATTATTGCAGCTGGTTTATTTTGCTGTAAATCGGGGGCATGTCTTTAATTGAAGAAGACACAACTTCAGTTTAAAATTATCCAATTTCTGACCAACAGGAGCAAAATTTTACCTTTGTGGAATGAGCGCACGGATTTCCCTAGTTTGCCATCTAGCCAAAGGAAGGGATCTTCCAGTGGCTATCTAGATACTAAAAATTCCAGAAGCAGAGTGCACACATAGGAGGATATGGGCAGAGAGTAGGGATGACCTGTTTCTACCCATTAGTCTTAGGAGGTTCTCATCCTACCAGACTCCTTAGTGATCTCCTAGAGGCTGGAATTCCTGGAAGGAGCTTCCAGCAACTGGTGAAGTCCTACATGAAGTTTCAATGAGAATGTGTTTGGCAGCCAAATGGCTTGGCTCTATTTTCCTCTCGTAGAGTTAAAGAGCATTATCTTGTTCACCAACCATAACAGAGAAGCTAAACTTCATCTTTAATTATGTCTGAACATTTGCCGGTTAGGACTGCTTACATACTGCTCTGTAAGGCTTTTTGTGTGTGGTGTGGAAGAGAAAATGCTGATGTAACTCAGAACGATATTAGTGAAACCACAGGACAGCATGTGGCCTGATTAATCTTATGAACTCAGCATTAACATATTGCTGGAACATAATGCAGATTATAAATTTATGAATGTTCGGTACCAACTCCCAATAAACAGAAAAGCTTACTCCTAAGCAACTTCCTAATTCTGTTTCTCTTAACCTTGTCCTAGGAACAGAAACTGAAGTGCCAAAGAAGGGGCTCATGAAATTCCACAAAGTACTCAAAAGTAACAGGTGTTTGTTTAGTTTTCCTATCCTTTCATTGTAGATGGGTCCTCCCAACAATTTAAGGGTTGGCGACCACATTGTAAGTTACATGGAACAGTCAGATGAGTGATTGCCGATGATACCCCACAGATGTTTAGCCTAGTGACACAGTGCCCGCGGCCCACAGATTTCCCATGAAAATATACCCTGGGTAAATAGGAACATTATTACCTAAAATAATATGTAAGAACCTTGAAGGATCTGCCTTGTTAGATGGAACATTGGCCTAAGCTGATGAGGAAGACCTTGAATGCAACATTATCTAGGGCCTTGCTATTCACTCAAATAGTTAATAAATAGTGTTGAGCACTTACTGCGGGCACGAAGTATTCTAACCTCTCAAAGTAAACCAGAATCCAATATTGTCCTTACCTCAAAGTGCTTGACTGGGCATTTATTTGACTTTCTAGCTAACATACAACTAACATAATCAACCTCTTGAAGGTAATAAAAATTTAGAGTTATTAATGGCCCTTCTGTTTGCCTGTTTCCATACACTCAGGTCAGATTTCTGTCCAAAATGTGACATAGATATAGTGAGGGATCTTTTCATTCCAGTACACACCTCATGTAATTCCAAATTTCTCAGTGCCCACAGCCATCCCTCAGTGTTCTCTGAGTGACGCCATGGTTTAGGACAGTGGCTTCTACCAAAAATCACAATAGGAGAGGTCAGGAACAGTAGGAGAACACGGCAACATTACACACCATTTAGAAATATCACAGCTGGAGTCCCTCCAACTGACAGAAGTTTCTCCAAACCACTTTTTGACATAATCTAAATGTCTTTTAGAACATAGTTTCTGTCAAATATGAAAAATAATTTGAAAGCCAACTACTGTGAGAATTTTCCTGTCAACCCCTATACTGGACATTCATCCTAGATAGCTGAATATTCTAGGCAGACATGTGCAAACAGGACACTTTCTGAGTTATCAGGGAACCAGTGTCCCGGGGGGTCACCCACCTGTGGGACTGACATTTCCTGTATGGACAGAGCACTCTTCTCTTGGGGGATAAACACTGCTCATTTCACTGCCTCAGTACCACCAGAACTCTCAAGAACAGAGGGAGAGAGCTTTATCCAAAAAAAGAGACAGAACCTGACAGCTTTTGCTATGTTTGTGGTAAAGACCTTTGACTGACACAATATCTGAAGGCAGGCTTGCCCACACCCTGTGGGCAGGGCTCACATGGAAGAGATGTTGGTGCAAGTTACTCCCACAAGCCTCCCTGAGCACCAGTGCCAACCCAAGTAGGCTCATCATACTCTGGACAACAGCTAACTCAATGCAAGCAGAGGCTCTGTAATTCTAGATCTTGAAGGCCTTCCCCAGAGTCTGCCACAGTGAGTCAGAGTGTCTCATTGGAAAGGAACATGAGCGAGTAACTCGAAATTACTCAAGCTTAGGTAAAGATTCCAATATGCCCTTTTCACTTTTCCTCATACAATGTCAAGCCTGATTTTATATGTTTTCTCTACTGCCCCTCTGTCTCTTCAAAATGGAGAGCCGGTGTGGGGCTGGTAAAGCCCCTCACGTCAGAATAGCGCTGCGCTTCGGTAAAGACAGTCACCCCTTACTGACTTGACACTGATTTCACAGGCGAGGGAGCCACGAAGCAAAACACAATTGAGGCCAGAGACCAGAATTTGCTACTGGAGTCCATCTGAAGGGCCTCTGCTTTTTGGGTTTCCCCAAACACACCAAAAAAAAAAAAAAAAAAAAAAAAGAAAGAAAGAAAAAAGAAAAGAGGGATTTCTAAGAGTTGAGAATTTTGACTCCTTTCCACCCTGGCTACGTTCCAGGGCCCGTGGCCAAGTGCGGATAACGGAATCGTAGCTCCTGACAGGTTTCTGTGCAGAAATGTCAGAGTCAAGACGGAACATGTTCATTGGTGGGGTCCGGTCCTAGGCCGATTAGGATCTCAGGTGCCCGACAGGTGGCTTTCCCAGGAGATGTCTGCCTCCCAAGAGGAAGGATTTATATGTCCCATCCTCCCTGTGTTAACAAGGGCTCACACAGCTCAGATCTGAGGACACAGGGAAACACAACCCAAGTCTCGGCTTGTCTAACACGATTTCATCCTGGGAACATGGCATTCTCAGAGAAGACTGCACTGAACAATCCAGTATTTCAGAAGCAAGGAAAAGAAAATAACCCCACAAAAATGTCTTTGAGAAGGAGACTTCTACATTGACTTAGAACAGATGGGGTATGTCGGACGAAGGCGGCCGTGGCTGCGGCTGTACCATTTCCTGCTCACGTTGGTTCCAGAAGCCTACGCCATAAATCATGCCACTACTGCCTTCATGACAATAAACACAGCCTCATGAAGGAACACCCAGTGCAACCCCACACCAGCTGGCAAGTTCCTACCGGTACAGGAATGATTTGTATGTTGCTCATACAGGGTCCTGGGTGCAGGCTTCCTTTATGAAAAAGCTTCCACAGGCAGAACTTTCTGGAGACAGAAACTTACTATTTAAATTTTTCTTACTTTCTGCATGATATCTCTTTGTTCTGAACAATTTTCTCATACTTCTGCTAATGTCAAACACTGTTGGCTAACGCCCCAGGTTTCTCACACTGGTCACCATAGGTTATGACATTCAAGGTTGCATGCAGCCTTGAAAGCAGAGAAAGTGTCAGAGCAGGTGATGGGGACAAGGAATGAAAGACCAGGCACAGACATTTTAAGGTTGAATCAGGTATTCTAAACATATTTTCAACTGTGGTGTTTAGACATGTAAAATAAGGGTGGAAAGTAGAAGGTCTGGACCTAAAAGTTGTTGCTTGGTTTCACAAATGGCCTTTTGTAACGACGAGGACTTTTTAAGAGTCTTTTTGTAACAGTGTGACATAACACTCTTGTCCTGAAGAGAAGACATTCAACGTCAGTACAAACCAGTTGTACCAGATCGCTATGATCTGGTGCCTTCTTGGGACGGCGCCCATGAGAATTCAAAAGTTAAGACCCGGTATGTCTGCAACAGTTTAAAACACCCACGGCACTCTCATAAGACAGGCCAAGATACAGAGAGTGGGCCACAGGCTAAGGGCCTCACCCCTACAGCCACTGAGTTTGGAAGAGCCAGCGCAGGACCCTCCCTCTACACCTCGGTGTGCAACCCCGGTTTCTAACCCCAGAAGCCCTGAGCCCCTTCCCACCATTCGGCACCTTTAATTAAAGCTGAAGCTGCTAGCTGTCCACTGCTGCTCTCTGTTCTCTGCTCCCCACCTGCTAGATCCCCATGATAAAAGCACCCTAAGGTGGTGGGTATTATAGAGGGCACGGAGTGCATGGAGCACTGGGTGTGGTGAAAAAATAATGAATACTGTTTTTCTGAAAATAAATAAATTAATTTAATTAAAAAAAAAAAGCACCCTAAGTCCGCTCAAGGAGACGCCCTGGGGAGGGAGGCTGGCCACGGGCCGCAGGGTGGGGGCAGGGAGAGGGGCTGCTTATGTTCATTTTGTCTGCCCATAACACCTGGGGGGAAAGGAAACTTTTCGTGTCATCTGGTCATATTTTTTAAAGGGGTTTGGGAGGTACACACATTTTGGTGACTTCACTTTTATACTGGAAAACATAAAGCTGGAAAGAAGAATAAAAAGAACTTGAAATCAATTTATAAGCATTTAGAAGAGAAAATGCAGCTGTATCACTGTATGACTCAATGGCTTTCTTCTCCCACAACTTTTTATCTTGAAAATTCTCAAGACCACAGCAAAGGCAAAAGAATAGTACAACAGACTCTAACTGTTCTTCACCCAGATCCAGCGTTTGTAAACATTTGCTTTCTCTTGCTCTCTTTCAGTATCTGTATATATCTACATCTTACATGTGTTTTTCTCCAGAAGCATTTGATAGTTTGGGATATTATTTCAATCCCTGAGTACCACCCAAGCATGCGTCTCCTATGTAGCCACATGCGTCTCCTACATAGCCAAGAGGCTATGTAGCCTATGACCACAACCGAGAAAAATAATGATTCCATAATGTCATTTAACAAGCAGTATATATCCATTCCATATCCCCAATTGTTCCCCAAATGCCTTTTTAGGAAAACCCTGCATCCAGGTTCAAACACTGCTTTTGATTATGCCTCTTTAGCCTCCTTTAATCTAGAACAGTCCACCTGCCTCTTTTTTTTTTTCTTTCTTAAACAACACTGAGTTTTTGAAGAGTCTAGGCGAGCTATAGTGCAGAATGTCTTGCCTTCTAAAGAAATATTTCTGTTTCCAAGATAAACATTTATGTCATAAGGTTACACCGGGTGAATCTGAACCCTTCTAATTGCATCACATTAGGAGGCACAAATGGTGATGTTTGCTAATTTTGATGAGGGAGGCAATGGCCACCAGATCTTTCCACTGCAGAGCCTCAGTTTTCCCTCATGATAAGATAATCGTCAGGGTGATAATTTAAGATTGTGTGAGCATTCTGACTCCGAGACTCCCTCTCCCCCAGTGTCTTTAACAAGCACTGATGGTTCTCATCTTCATCAATTCCCGTATTAGGTTTTGCAGAAGGGGATCTTTTCCTCTCATTTCTACATTTACCCAGTGGTATTTGTCTGTAAAGAGAGACTTTTCTTGTCCCCTTCTCTTTATTCCTTTGTAATTATTTCAGTTTTTTAAAGTTTAGCAAAGATGCATTATGTATAAAACATTCAAAGTGTTATAACCAATTACTGCCGTCATTTTTTTGGATGTTCAAACTTTCCCAAATTTGGTCTGTGGCAGTTCTTTCAAGCTGGCTCCAGGATCCTTTTAAAATCATCCCATTGCTTATTGAATACAATCGTGCTATCTGGCATAACATTGATGATTTTTCCCTGACCTAGACCTGGAAGTAATAATTTCTCCAAGAAACCTTACTTTTTTTATTGGGGGACAGCAATTAGAAATCAAGATCTTGGTGCTGTGGATGCCCATTGCAACTGGAATTTCGTTGTGTCTAGTTCATTTGAGTGAAGAGAACTTAGGATATGTTGTTATATGTATTACATATTATATATATTTAAATTATATCATACTGATATGACATCATAGTAATATTTCCAACTCAAATTTAACATTATAGAGATTTTCTTTTCTTCTTAAGTATTTGTGTCTTTTCTCTTGCAGTGAAAATTTTATCTTAATTATATTCATATATTGCCTTCTTTGCCTTATCCTAGTGCATATAGAAATTTTTAGAACAACAATACCAGTATTACTATGAAAAATAAATCTTCTAAAAAAGTATAAGATTTTATTTTAGATCTCTTCGTCCTTTGACTATATACTACTAAGAATATATAGTCAGGGTTGTGTTCAAACTTATTTGAATTCATTTTTTCCTCTGAGTGGTAAAATTAGTAATTTGATACATACTTAGATCATATGTTTCCAACTGCATTCAGTCTCAGGGCTAGCTTGCTCCATATTTTTAATTAATTTTTTTTGGAATATGCAAAACATTTACATGCTTCAAAAATCAAAACTGTATAAAAATTATATTCCAAAAAGTCTCTTGGTCATTATCTCTTTTACTTTCTACCCTACTGCCATTTACCTATCCACACAGGTAACCATTATCAGGTGTTTCAGGCTTAACCTTCTCAGGTTCTCTCTGTAAAAAAAAAAAAAGTGTGCCTGTGTTGTGCTAAGAGACAAACATACACATATATTTACTAACTCCCCTTTCTTTCTTACTCAGAAGGTATCACTCCATATACAATCACTTGAGCCTTATATGTCACTGACCTTTTCAAAATGGTGGCTTTCCAACCCTACCATCCCTTACTCAATTGTTGGTTGGCATCCTTCTATAAAGATGAGATTTTCTTCTAGTTGCCTCCTTCTCTGGAAATCATCCCATGGTCCTTCTGTTCAGAGACGTAGTTTTCCATTGTTTTGATAGCTGCAGTATGTGTACCATAGTTTCTCACAGCTTTTCAACAAGATGGGCCATTCAGATACACCAGGAGTATCTTTTCTACAAGCATTGTTGTTGCATAGCTAATGTTTTAAAATTTTATTTATTTATTTATTTAAAGATTTTATTTATTTATTTGACGGACAGAGATCACAAGTAGGCAGAGAGGCAGGCAGAGAAAGAAGAGGAAGCAGGCTCCCCCCTGAGCAGAGAGCCCGATGTGGGGCCCGATCCCAGGACCCACGGATTATGACCTGAGCCAAAGGCAGAGGCTTTAACCCACTGAGCCACCCAGGCACCCCTTAAATTTTATTTTTAATTATTTAAACTTAATTTTATTTTTTCCGTGTTCCAAGATTCATTATTTATGCATCACACCCAGTGCTCCATGCAATACCTAACTAACTGAGCTTAAGGCAATTTTGCCATAAAGATAAAAAAATAACTGGTTGACAGTTTGGCTTTCCAGTTTGTTGGTTTTATCAACTGGTTGATAGTTTGGTTTCATTTCACTCTTGTTGTAGTACTTCCATTTTTCTACTATAGAAACAGCTGTCGTAATGGTCTATACAGTGGCACCCACTTCTGAACCCATGTTTCCCACAGACCTTTGGAAGGTCTATCAAGGGACATGTGATAATATGCCAAGAACAAAGGACAGTGTAGAAGGCTTTTGCAGTGCAATACATGCTCAGTCACAAATAACATACCCTAGTATATGGAAACAGATGTGTCTTTTAAGGAAGGAAGAAATTCTAGTTAGAAAAGGAGTGCAATGCTGAATGAAGAGATGGATTAACCAGCAAAAAAACCCTAAATGAACTATATAGTACTAAGAATGAAAGAAAACAAAAACTGGTGGCATCACAATTCCAGACTTCAAGCTCTATTACGAAGCTGTAATATGTGCTATATTGGTATGTGCAGTATGTACTGGCACAATAACAGACACAGAGATCAATGGAACAGAATAGAACCTAGAAATAGATCCTCAACTCTGTGGTCAACTGATCTTTGATAAAACAGGAAAGAATATCTAATGGAAAAAAGACAGTCTCTTCATAATGGTGTTGGGAAAATTGGACAGCCACATACAGAACAATGAAATTGGACCATTTCCTTACATCATACATGACTCAAAAATAGACTCAAAAGTAGACTCAAAATGGATGAAAGACCTAAATGTGGAACAGGAATCCATCAAAATCTCTGAGGACAACATAGGCAGCAACCTCTGTGAGCTCAGCTACAACAATTTCTTGCTTTGTCTCCAAAGGCAAAAGTGAACGTCTTGGGACTTCATCAAGACAAAAAGCTTTTGTACAGCAAAGGAAACAGTTGACAAAATCAAAAGACAACTGACAGAGTGGGAGAAGATCTTTGCAAATGACATATCAGATAAAGGGCTAGTATCCAAAATCTATAAAGAACTTATCAAACTCAATACTCAAAAAAAAAAAAAAATCCAACCAAGAAATGGGCAGAAGACATGAACAGACACTTCTCCAAAGAAGACATCCAAATGGCGAACAGACACATGAAAAAGTGCTCACCATCACTCGGCATCAGGGAAATCCAAATCAAAACCACAATGAGATACCACTTCACACCAGTCAAAATGGCTAAAATTAACAAGTCAGGAAACCACAAATGTTGGCAAGTATGCAGAAAAAGGGGAACCCTGCTACACTGTTGGTGGGAATGCAAGCTGGTGCTGCCACTCTGGAGAACAGCATGGAGGTTCCTCAAAAGTTGAAAATAGAGCTACCCATGACCCAGCAATTGCACTATTTACCCTAGGGTACAAATGTAGTGATCCAAAGAGGCACCTGCATGCCAATGTTTATAGCGACAATGTCCACAATAGTCAAACTATGGAAAGACCACAGATATCCATCAACAGATGAATGGATAAAGAAGGTGTGGTATATACATATATACATATGTGTGTGTGTGTGTGTGTGTGTGTGTGTGTGTGTGTGTGTGTGCATGGTGTATATATGTATGGTGTATATATAATACACAGATACATATACATACATATACAATGAAATAGTACCAGCCATTAAAAATGAAATCTTGCCATTTGCAATGACATGGATGGAATTAGAGGGTATTATGCTAAGCAAAATAAGTCAGTGAGAGAAAGATAATTACCACATGATCTCACTGATATGTGGAATTTAAGAAACAGGGCAGAGGATCATAGGGGAAAAGAGGAAAAAATGAAACAAAATGAAACCAGAAAAGGAGACAAACCATAAGAGACTCTTAATCATAGGAAACAAACTGAGGGTTGCTGGAGGGGAAGGAGATGGAGGGATAGCATCACTGAGTGACAGACATTGGGGAGGGTATGTGATGTAATGAACATCAAGATGATTGACGGCCAATTAGTTATAGGGTGAAAATGCTGGTGGCCAAAAGGCTTGTAGGAAAGACACTTAAGGCAAAAATACTAGAGCTGCATTCAGACATTCTCCTGTGTTCTACCAACCTCTATCTTAAACTCAACCTCCAGCCAGCCTGGTTCAGTGCCAAGTGACAGCCTACACGAAGAACACCCTACCAAAGTCAGGGCTGCAGGTGAACTCAGGGTACCCACCATGGCTGGCTGGCAGAGTGACAGCAGCTGCTTGCACTGAGCCCCAAGCCTCCCTGGAAAGTTCTTCCGTGGCAAGTGCAGACCTCTCCAGAGGCCCACCTGCTTTCCTAATCATGTTTTCAATAGGTGTCCACCTAATAAGACATTAATTAGTCTTTTCTATGCCAGCCTGTGGAAGTTAAGGTAAGACCTATTCCATGGGACATTCTTCCCCTGCACACAATTTTTTTTTTTCACTAAGAGGAAATTCAGTTTAGTTGTAGGAAAAAAAATCTGCCATAACTTCGTAGTTTTTTCACATTTTTCTACCTATATTCTCTGGAAGTACATCTATCTGCTCTCAATAAAGTAATCATTATGCATCTGACTGTTGATATCTATATATTGGAAGTCTAATTTATCTGTAAATTAACTGCCTTTTATATGGAATTACTACATACAAGCAGAACATGGATGTATTATTTTCAAACGGTGCACTAAAATATGAGAGACTCAGGTAACATTTAGCTATTGCTTCTTAGACACTCTATTGCCTTTGTCTTTTTTTTTTTTTTTAAGATTTTATTTATTTGTCAGAGCGAGCGAGAGCGAGCACAGGCACACAGAGTGGAAGGCAGAGTCAGACGGAGAAGCAGGCTCCCTGCAGAGCAAGGAGCCCGATATGGGACTCGATCCCAGGACGCTGGGATCATGACCTGAGCCGAAGGCAGCTGCTTAACCAACTGAGCCACCCAGGCGTCCCGCCTTTGTCTTTTTGAAATCCAAAGATGTCTCGAACACAAATTCAGAAAAGCATGGTAGCGACTGTCCCTGTGCTATCATTTCAGAACGAGATAAGGTAAACCCAGTCTTACAGGGTTGGGACTGAGTATGGGGACCAGTAAGAAAATTGTCGGGCTTAGCAGCAGAAACACTTTAGCTTTCCTGTGGAGAACTACATGGACGCGATCCTGTCGACACTTCTGTATTGCAGAACAGGGTCACGATGTCCTTGCCTGGACCACTTAGAAAGACCAGCAAGGGCGCCTGATGTGAGCTGATCTCTTTAAAAAACAGGGGATGCTTTCTTCATTTCCCTTTCCATTCTGAGATCTTTCAATGAATAAAGCCAAAATAATTTATACCTACGGATCTTCAGAAAGGCATTTTCTGAAAAATTCGTTGATGTGGCCACTACTCTTGTCTTATCAATCCAGTGGCTTTTAACGGGGAGTGGCATTAACTTTTTTAATGTTATGCATTTTTATGCATGTTTGTTCATCATCCCTGGAGATTCTTAGCAGGTCTGGAGTGCAGTTTGAATCTCTGTTTTAAAAGAAAAAGTTGCCCAGATGTTTCTGATGCACACCCCTTCAGTCTGAGAAAATCACCTTTTGTTCTTTAGACTGGCTATAGTGAAATGAAGAGAAATTTCACAATGAAGACCATTGGCTTAATGGTCTTTACTGTTAAGTCGTTTGCATTTACCAAATTTCAACAGATTGAGCATTTTTCAGTTGTTGTCTTTCAAGGGCTCGATGCATACAATAAATAATATATAGGCTGACCATGATGACCTGACAGATCCTGAAGATGGGCATTTTCTTTAACATTATGGTAATGCACTGACTTATACACAGGAAGCATTAGGCCCTCTTTTCATTATGGGAAAGCATTATTCACTTAAATATCTCCTACAGAGTTTGCTTCAAAATTATGAGTTGGTTCAGTGTTATAGTGTGCAGAAAAATGTTGGCTGCCGTTATAATGAAGGACTGTAAAAATCCCAGCTGTGTGCATCCTTTGTATAAAACGCAGGAGGAACCATCCTCTGACTACACAGTATTCAAATTTTATGCACCACTGTGGCTAGCTTTCTGCTGTAACTGCGTGCCTTCTGGACGTGTTTTGTTTTGTTTTACCTTTTAAAAACGAGACCCTGTGCTGAACATTTCCTTTCTACCTCTCCATCAATATCTGAGAAATAATTAATGGTAGCCAGTTTAATCTATTTTTTTGGATTCAGAAACCTACATTTTCAGACACAGTTTCTTCTGTTTATGGAATTAAATATATTTTTAGCTCATGGGATGGAAAGCTTGTATGCTTTCAAGAATGACTGGAAAGAAACAGAAAAAATAGGATATTAAATATAAGCATCTGAAATTGCCATCTGCATACAAATCTCCAAAAGGCAAATAGAATAAAGCATGATGTATTATTCAATGGCCACAGGAGAGCTGTTCTTCAAGGGTAAAGCAGTTCATAAAGAAACGTGTCTGATTCTTGTGACAAGCAACCTGAAGTCCACACGCTTGGCAGGTGGGCACAGATACCACGCCTGGCGTTCATGGTCATATCTTGGCCAGCTGGGTTCACAGCACAGCCATTCCTTCCACCAACTCCTTGCCCAAGCTGCCATCTATCCAAGGCCTGTTAATTTCACCTCTTAAATCTGTCTACTCTTCTCCCTCTCCTCATTGCCAAATGGTGTAGGCTTCTGTTTTCTCTTGCAACTGCTTCCCTACAGGTCTTTCGAAGCCAGCCTGGCCCCGTTCCAGTCGGCTCTCCACACCGTCACCAGAGAGAGCTTTGAAAACGCAGATCTGTTCGCATGATGCTTTGGCTTGAAACACAGTAGCGGTTTCTCTTCCTCTTCAGATGAGATGAAAACTCTTCCTCCTCCACCAACCCCTCCCCGCCCAACCTAGAAGGCATCCTGCTGTCTGGGTCCACCTGGCTTCCTCAGCCTTCTGGCCTGGCAGGCTCTGCCTCTCTCCTGGAGAAACCTCTCTCGTCCTGGCCTCTTCCCAGTTCCTCAGACTTGCCATGTTCCCTTTTGACACAGGGCCTTTGGTAGAGGTTTCCATGCTTAGCGTGCTCTGTCTTCGACTTCATCTCATTAACTCCTTTTAACTTGTAGATCTTACTGGAGTCTCTTCCCACGGGAAGCCTTCTCAGACCAGGCTAAGTCACTGCCCCTGTTACGGGGCTGTGGATAGAATACCCTGTACCTCACCTTCTGGTACACCAGTCACAGAGGATTTGCACGTCCATTTTGTGACGATTTTATTAGTACCTGTCTTCTCAACTATAGCATGAGGCCGCCTTAGGCTTTTGCTATATTTCACCTTGCTCTGTGCCTGGCCTGTTGAGTGTAATATGGTGCTAACCAGATACTCTGGAGTTGGCTGGCTTCAGCTGACATGCTAGGGCCACCATTTGTCAACGGTGTGACTTTGGAAAGTCATTTAAGCTCCTTTTACCTAAGTTTCTCCAGCTACAAAATGGAATTAAAATAGAGTTGTAAAATTAAAATACAGTTAATTACATAAAGGGTTTAGAATGGTGCCCAGCATGTAATTGAATAGGAGTGTTTGCTATCACTGCCTCTATCACCGCTTCTTCTGCTGTTATCGTTGAAGCCACCAAAAATGCTGAATGAATGAAGGACCTTCCTGGGAATTCTAAAAGACCCTAGAATATTCCCATGTAGGTGGACAGGTGTCTCTGATGTGGAAATGCAGGTGACAGCTGTCCATGGAGAGCATCTCTGAGGGCCACATATGAGAGTGGTCATTGATGACAATGAAATTGTTAAATACAACCAACTCTTGGTGTGGCAAGGTGTTTGTGACATACTATGTGAAAAAAATGAGCTACATTGGACAGATAATACATATACACAGACACATATACACAGTTGCACACATGGTAATATATGAAAAGATGATCATGAGAATGATCATTGAACTTGGGCGGGGGGAGAAGATATTAGATTATTTCCCCATTTTCATGGTGTTTTTCTTCTATGATTGAATATTTTATAGTAGACATGGCTTCGCTTTCCAAAGACGAGAAAGCTATCAGTGTTATCCTGTAATCCGTTATTTTATGCCTCTAGCATGTGCTTTCGAGTAGAGTACAGCAGTTTCCAAGCAGGATCACCTCTGGTGCTTTTTAAAAAATAAAGATCTCTGCTTATTCCCTATTTGGGGTAACAAAGACAAGGGCTAGATATCTGTGTATTCAAAAGTTCCCTTAGTGATTCTCATTTGGATATAAATTTAGCAAAAAGGCAGTTCAAGAGAAAAGGGCACTATAACTGATGCATTGTTCGTAACAGGCCACTTTAACTTTAAAATAATTAAAAATACACTATAGTTTAGCTAAAATAGTATCTCAGAGCTTTAGCCCTGCCTTGAAGACGAAAACTTCTTGAAAATAAATCACATAAATGTGATTCTTTAATATACTCAGCAACTGTAAATACATCCACATCCCTGTTCAATTCTGTTCTACAGTGAGCGAGTCTAAGGGACTTCCATTCATGATGTGATCACGGTCCAGGAAACATAATTAAATTAGAATAAGAACTGAAAATATCAAAGGCAGCTCGTAAGGTGAGCCAGACACCCAATATAAGTAAAGACCCTGAACTCATGCTGCTCATTTTCATTCTAAAATGGAACCAAAACATTTTAAGTGAAGAAGCTCCATTTGATTTATAGTTTTTTCTCTTGTAAGACATATTAACAGGTTTAACTACTTTTAGGATGCCCAGCAACAGGAGCTATCTTTGCAACATTGCCAGCACTGATGAAGGAAAGTGTGGCCTGAACTAGTAATGTGGGGAGCACCTGAGTCAGGTTCACCTTTCCTCAGGGGCCCTGGGTTTGTCTGATCCACCGAAGGTCATGGGAAGTGGCCGATGGAGATGTTTCCTAATGCAGTTTTACTTTTCTGAGATGCATGAGTAGCAGAAAATAACGCACTCAGGCAGAATCGCAGCTGCCCAAGGCAGTCACCTTTCTTACACGAAGTCGTTTGCTTTCTCCGCTCAGTCTGGGTTGGCCTCATAGCCTTTCAGCACTTCAGTCCAGGCTTTGGTGCACTTGGGATGGGCACCTGCTCAAGTCCTCCGCGAAGCCCCCACGTCTTCTGGTGAGACACAGCTCAGCTCCGGGTCACACTGCTCCTATGTCCCCATGCACAGGATCCCTGCCTTCTTGCTCAGGGGTGGGGGGTGCAGCTCTGCTAGAGGATGCCTGCTCCTCAGCTTCCCCGTCCATGCCTGCGTCTGTGTTCCTTCCCAGCCCTGCAGAAGCTCTGAGGCACCTTTGCCTCTGGTCACTGCCGCATCTCCTATGGGCTGGTCTCAGGAGACTGTGGTCACTTAACCAACAACAACCGGAATGAAGAAGATTGAGGTACACACGGAGAAAGGCAAAAGCACTCTGGACTCTCCCACTTCCCTCCCTGATTATCACTTATTACTGTAAAATTTCTGAGGTAATTTTGGAGTCTCCAGAGAAGTCAAGATTTCTGTTTATTTTGCTCAGTGCTATACTCTCAATGTCTAGAACAGTGTCTGGGTGGGTAATGGGCTCTCAGTTTGTTGGCTGAATAAATAAGTCAAGAGGCATGGAAAACTCTGTGACGAAATGCTAAAGAAACTGCTTATTTTGTTGAGTGGATGATGGGCTGAGAAAGTATACAATGTTTAAGAAAGCTTTTCATGCTTTTAAAAAAAGGTAACAACAACAACAACAATAACCCCAACTTAAAATAATTTTGCTTGTTCCTAAAGGCTATTTGTATTTGAATGAGTAAAAAGAAAACACATGCCCTAAGAATATGGAGCTGACAGAAAAAATATAAAAAGGAGCAAAAAAAAAAAAAAATGAAGAAATCAGTGTACCTACAGAGAAAGGGCAGAAAGAAGAAAGGGTAGAAAGAAAAGATGAAAAATCTGAAAGAAAAGACCAATATGAGCCACAAGTAATCTGAACTGAAGCCCTCACGAGGCTTTCAAGCCATGATGCAGGGTATTATGAATCAGTTCTGCATGGGTCCGCAGTGCTGAGAGATGGCTACAGCCACTGCTTATTACTGAGTTGACTTCCCTTTCAGAAGGTTACTGGCCTTGATCTTTTTTTCCCGACTGGCCGTTGGTATTTTGCTAATCAGAGCAAAATCCTTCTTGAGTAACAACGGGGTATGTCTGAAGCTGATCTTCGTGTGACCTTTCTCTCAGCCCTTCATGCAACAGTCATTTGGAAGTTCAAAAGACATCACAAATTACCATCCTGTTGGTGATGATGTGCACTTTGCGTCCCTTTATTATTATTGGGGTTAAGCTTAGTAATTGACAGCAACATTCTATAATGGGAGTGCTGAATTTGAGATTTTTTTTTTCCACACAGTGACAACTGCAATAAAGAAAACCATATTGTCTGTATTTATATGTGCGCGAATAATTATGGGAATTACACAATGGAAGGGTCTTAAGAAGTCTCAGATCTAACTCCCTGCCTCCAGGCACATCACTCTGAAATCTCTCAAGATCGATGGTTATCCAACCTATTTTTAGAAGTTGCAGTGGATAGAGACTACACAGCCTCCCTTGTTAGCTTGTTTCCAAAAAGAACTTCTAGATTATGTCTAACTGTACTCTTTCTCTCTATTATGCTGCATACAACAAGCAATTCATTAATCGTTCAAAATACAGGATGAATTTGCCCTTAGGAAACTATTAACAATATAAGCTCATAAATTTTTAAATTTCCCAGTTTGACCCTGGGTGGACTAAAAATCCTTAATTTTCATACTTTGTGAATATTGCCTCTCTTAATTAACATGCAAAGCTCCGAACTCTTAAAAATGCTCCCCCCACCTCCTGACCACCTTCTCAATCATAGGAATAACACATGCTTGTCTTTTTTTAGGCTTTGGCATCCCAGAAATGAGAAGCAAGGAAGAAAACATGAAATGGCAAGGGCAGACAGCTCACAAATACATCTGCTTTACATTTTCAGTGAGAAAATGTATTTCTCTGCCTGTGAAACAATCCACGCTAAAATATGCAACATTTCCAAGTGGAAATCCCTACGACTCTACTTCTAAACTCTGCGCAATCAAAAAATTACCTTGTGATACCTGTTTGACACAGCATTCTAAACCTGGCCCATTGCTTATGGCTATTTCCTTCACAGGAGCTGAATATAAGCAGTCACAGTTCATCGGCTATAAACATCTGGCCTAAGGTATTAATAGGTGAAGGCCTTAAAATAAGAAAATTACACACTGTCTAATTAAACTCCCAAATGCAAATGTCGCCTGTTGGTACAGGGAGGGGGGGGGTAGTTACAGGCTGCTACTGGGATTACACTGTAATATTGGCACAGTACAAAACAGTATCTTCCAAAAACAGCTCAAAAATGAAGACAAAGTAATTACACATTGATGTTTTTATAGGAATTCTGGAGTCTTTTTTTTGGGGGGGGGGAATGCCCAAAATTTCTATATATGCTTTTATATCTAATTGTCTCATGAGACAAATACTTATCAACTCCAGTTGTAGAACTCTTTCTTGAGCACAAAGCATCACTTCCTTACTTTAGATTTTAGGTCACTGAAAAGCCAGAGAATAATATTACAAATTAATTTTTCTTGACGATGGTATAACAACCATAATTAGCAGCAAATCCTTTTGCCCTATTTGTATGTGCTGAATTTTCCTTAATTACTCTGCAGTCTAATTATGAAGCTCGGTCTAGAGAGGAGCTCACAGAAGCCAGTGATGCAGAAAGCAGAAGACCACTTATTCCACCTCCTGGATTTACTGCTTTGGAATCCTATAGCAAACCAGTCGGAACAAACTCTATTTGTGTGGGCACGAACATGTAAACAGTGTCAGGGAGAAGATGCATGGCGCCGAGTGGCCAATGCTAATGGAAAGTGATATTGAGTTTACTAATTCAGATAAAGGCACCCAGATTGCGTTCTCTCCAAAGCACGGGGACTGTCAGAGAAACAAATGCATGGCCCATGTTGCAATTAATTTGATTCTTGTTCTTTTAAGGCTCTCCTTGTAGATTTAATTAAAGCTTTCACACACTGGGCACATTCAAGAAGTATGCGAGTTTAATGGCTTCTTTTGAATGAAAGCAGCAGTTGGAAGTTATGATTCAAACAGTAACAGGCAATCATAAGACAAACCTATTTTTAATGAGAGAGTATGCTTATTCTTATTCATGGAGCAATTTGTGTTTTTGTTTTAGTTTTTTTTTTAATTTTAAAAAGGGACAGAAATTGCACTTTCTCCCTGGGTATTTTTCCCCTCCTCTTAGTGCCTTACTATTTCTGCACTGAAGAGTTTTCGATGCTCTGTTGGAATTACACTTCTACTGTTAGGTGGATAAATATTTTCATCAAATTAATTGTGTTACCCATTCTTATGTTGTGAAATCCCAAACCTGCCTGTCTTTGCTTTGATCTTTAAGCCCACTTTCCCAAACGCACTCATTTTGCTTGTTTGTAAACGTCCCCCGATGACCTGTTTCAATCACTCTGCCCACCTGTTACAGCAAGTGCTATGAAACACTGTGAAAATGATAATTATTAATAATGATATTTACTCCAACACAGACTTAACATTTTTTATGTTTGATAATTTCAACCTAACTGCCACTTCCTCCTTAAAGTCTTCATAATTCCTCCATCTGAAAGGAAGTTTTCCTTTTGAATTTGCAGAGACTTTATACACATCTTCTATGGTGTTCTATCATTTTCAACCTAATACTGAGTTTATAGGCATGGCTTCTGTTTCCTACTAAACGATAATGCTCTTGTAGTTCTTGGGTTAGTCTGATATGTGTTGTTGCTATGACCCCTGCTTAGTGCCTTGAAGAAACACATACTCACATATTCCTTGAATGAATCAGTGTGTCATTCTACTGCTCATAAACCCTGAACCGAGCACAGTCCCTTACTAAGAATGATGAAAGAAATATATCATAAATTGAGAAAAAATTAGTGTGCTTGTGTGTATATGTACACATGTGTACATACATATACACAGGGCTTTGTTGTATGTATCATCAAGCTTTGGGGCAATTAATGACAGGGTCAGGCGAGCCCATCTGGGCCCCATTCAAGACTAGCTGTTGCCATACCAAAGGTGCTTGCTGAGGGATGGTCACACAGTACCAGCAAAATCAGAGCCATGGAACGAGGTTCCCTTGAAATTTCCCTTCTGCTCCCATAGGTTATCCTTATCCATCATATACATCTGAGTGGCAGCAAGGAAAATATCTGAAAATGTATATATCAATTTTTATTTATTAAATCCTGTTTCCCTTAGGCCAATGATGTGATGTGCATGATGCTGGAATGACAGTAAATCCTTACTTCTCTGAAAGGAATAGCTAAAGGCAAGAGCAGTTTCATAGGGGAGTACAATTAATAAGTCCCAGACTTTATTTGTAGCCAAAAGGTGGACTTTGTAAAACAGGAAACAAGTTTCCCTATTCATTCGAGGCTACAGACCCGGCAGACTGGAGTGAGAGTCACGGAAATGAACAAATCGAACAATGGGACTAGAGTTCACATAGGAGCTACCCATGTTTTCGTTCATTGAATCTATTTCTTTGTTGTAAAAATCAGATCTGGTAATGTTAGAATCAGGCATCAGTAGTGCTAAGGAACCAGAAGCACTGCAGTTCTTGACTGGATCAAACAGAGAGGCTCAAAGAGGTCCTCTCCACACCTCTCCAGATCCAGAGGTCATGGATGACTTAGTGGTCCTCCTGGGGCTAAAATCCAGGCCCACTGACATAGTTCAATGCCTGTTCTTTCAAACCAGGATGAGCTTAATCATTTTCAGAAGCAGCTGAACATTTTGCATCCACTAGGATTCCCTTCAATGATAGGCAAGAAAACTGCTGTCCTATAAAATGGGTACGAATAATTACGTACAGTCACTGTGGCTTCAACTTGATAAGAAGAGATACCATCTCTCCTTTAGCTTTCAGCTTTTTTGCTGGGATCAGCTACTAAGGGCTGGCCTGGGACCAGACAGAGCGACATGAACAAGATCTCCAGTGATGTCATCCACTCCTACCCAAAAGTCTTTAGAGGAAGCTGATGACTTTCAACTTCACCCTTTTAAAAGTTAATCCAGGTTACACTGGACATTCAGTTATTTCAACAAAGAATGTCCCCAGGGACAGGAATCCTTATGGACTTGACTATTCATCTTTAAGCCCACAGACTGTTTTAACTTGAAAGTAAATCTGCACATTTAACACAGAACTATGCTAGGACACTTCTCATCACAGGTGGCCCCCAGCCGAGTGCTCTTAGACCCTGGTCAGGATGGGCCATGTAGAAATAAGAAGGCTCTGCAAAACAGGACAACCAGAAGGCTGTCCTAGTAGCAAAGGGGATCAAGAGGTACAATCTTTAAGTTATAAAGTACATAAAAGTTATGGGGATGAAAAGCACAGCACAAGGAAAAGAGCCAAGAGTATTTAAATGACTCCGTACAATGGCAGAGGGTAAGGACACTTATCAAGACAAGCATTTATTTCTAAGGTTCATAAAGGCCACATCACCACATTGTACACCTGAAACTGATATTTTTTTCCCTAGAAAAAGAATTTAAAAAAAAAAAAAAGGACAACTAGAGATACCTTTTAAAATACCAACTTTTTAATTCTTAAGCAAAATAAACAGAATGATGCTCAAGAAAGTCCTGGAAGTTGAAGTAATTGCTTATAGAGAAAATTGGGGGAAAAAAATCTCTTTAACAATGTAAGGGCCTATTTAGCCAGAGCGATTCCATCCGGTTAAACAGTGATTTTGCTGTTTATGCAGTAAAACTTAAACTGACCTTGCCCTCTTCCCCACCCCGACGCCAGGGGAACTTACTTAAAAGCAAGTCCGGGAAACCAGTAAACTATGGTCAACCAGTCCCTGATAACAGAGCCCAAATACAAGGGCGGGTCAGGTCAGGTGGAGATAACAGAGCCCGGATGCAGGGATGAGTCAGGCCAGGTGGTGGCATCCAATCAGTGGGGCACGCATACTGTCTCCCTAGCTACCAAGGAGTGTGGGCCCTGCCTTTTGAGAGCCTTTTGGGTGCCAATTCTGACCAAGGTGATAGGCTAGTTCAAATAGCTACTATGGGGTGAATTGTAATTCAGTTGGCCACCTGTGTGACCTAGCATGACTGTGCAGCTTTCTCTGTGTGTTGCAATCTCATTGGCCCCCTGTGTGTAGCCAGGCCCAACCACATGGCCTTTGCCCTATAAAAGTTAGTCTGTGAGGCTGGGAGGGGTCACCTTCTCTGTAAGAAGCGGCCCCGACCGGTCGATTTGATTCTTGATGTTGGCGTGAAATAAAGCTTTGCTTGACCTTCGCTTTGTATCGGTCTTGCTCCTTTGATCACAGACCTATCATTGGGGGACCTACCAACAATACCTGTCTTTCCTAATGAGAAAAATCAAAATTTGAATTCACAAGTTGAAGATTTTTTTTTTTTTTTTTTTTTAGTTTGAGAAACAACCTTTTGTCCTGACATTTGGTAATAAAAATAAAAGGGGGTAAGACTTCTAAAGTGTTAAGGAGGCTAACTGTCAGGCCCTCAAAATGACATGTAAGAATGTCATTTTGAGGGGACTGTTTTCTTTGCAAAACACTGCTAGTTCAACCCTGATGCCAATTATTTGATAATATTGTTGAAAACAGGAAGACAGCAAAAGCCTATCCAGTGGAATTACAGGGCTAGTCAGAGGATTAACACTGGCCAACAGTAATGACCCAGAAAAACCTCAGCCCCTAGTCCCTACCTTCCAGACTCAGACAGTTTTCCTGGAAAATCAAAAGGGCCCTGGGCTAGACACAACCTCCTATTATTCTAAATGAGCACAGGACACAGATGCAGACACATTTATACGAAGCCTGCCACATTTCCTCCTGCCTGTGACTCGCTTTCACGGAGGCCCCAACGTGTTTCCCCCTCACAGAGATCCGAGCTGTTTACCAAGCAACTTTTCCTCATTTCTCACAGTCCCACATCCATGGCAGACCAGTGGCATCTGGTTCAATATTTCATTAAATCCTCCTGAAAACTAACAGTTCAATCTATTAGAAAAGTACAGTCCCTAAGCAACATAAATTACCTAGCAGGCTACGGTCGTGGCACGCCACACAGCCCATTTGCTGTGGAGACATTTATAGCCGTGGACTCTCGGCACATTCTAGATTCAGCAAGCCTTCATAAGCCTCCCTCAGACAGCAAACACTGCAACTTAAAAAAAAACAACAACAACTTTTTTACCTTTACAAGCAAAGGTTATTTAGGTCTAGAATGAACAGTTTTTGTTTTGCCTCAATTATCCAGGAATTCCAAGTAGACTCTTTTCTTGGGAATGTGAGTGTTTTGGCCCCTGTAGCCCCAGGATCTTCCAGTTCTTTCTTTGCCTTGAGCTAAATGACTGAGGAGCATTCACACAATGGCCCCATCTAAGACTCCGCTACAGAAAATTCAGAGCTAATTTATTTTTGCTGCAGGGCATCCGCTAGTTATGTGACTTAGAAGTCAGTCTGGATGAACAGTTTCATTCTGGACTGATTTTGACAATCAGTGGTCAGTCCACACCAGCTTCAAATGTTGTTGCCACTTGAAAAGTCGAGAAGCGTGGACACCTTTGATGGCTACCAGGAGGGACGGGGGCCTTCTATCCCAGTTACAATAAGAACGTCAGAACCACACACAATTCAAGTGCCTGGACTGGCCCAGAGATTGATTCGTCAGGGATCTTTCTGGAAATTTCTGCTTTAAGGAGTTTCTCCTCCTACCCTGGGCCACGAGTCTGAACTTCTATTTGTGATAATGACTGCAAAAGTAAGCAAACCTCTGTCTATGACTTTTAAGGCCCCCAAACAAACTAGCTTTAGCCAACACTGCCCCCCCCCCCACCTGCCAATACTGTAATTTTGAAGGCGGCTTTTTTGGTTGAGTTTGATGTTACATGTTTGTTGCACAGAGGAAAACGGTACAATGAGGCTTTAAGAACCAGGAATGTTCAGCTCCTGCACCAATTTACTGCGTGCTGGTTTGAGGGAGCCGACACTGTAACTGACTGTAATTGTGCAGTTGGCAGAACAATCAATCACGGCTTGGCCTCTTCCAAGCTGAGTGCTTTCTCCAGGCATCTGGGGCCTGTCACAGATTAAGACTTCTTGCTTAGCGGAGCTCACCTAGCTGCACTAGAAAAATACAGACGTTTTCAAATTAATCGGGTGGCCCCTGCATTGTCAGTGACATGCCATGAAATTAGCATAGCTGACATCATTCAGTTAAGCAGTCCCCAGAAAAGTCACAGTAAAGCAATCTGTGCAGAAATTGCAAATTGGGATTCGCAGCTGTGGATGTCTCCTTCCCTCACCAAAGCGTTTAACTTCTATGAGCTTCTGTGTTTTCATCTATAAAATGAAAGGCGAGAAAGAGATGAACTCCAAGGCTCCTTGCAGCCCTTGAAATTCTAGGCATCATTTAGTTTGGACAATCTTGTGCATTAAATGCATTCCAAATGATAGCAATATACAGTGCATACTTGCATACTAAATCATGTTTCCTAATTACTTACACTGTTGTTTCAGGAATGAGCACTTACAGAAAACAAAAAATGGAGCCAACATTAAAAAAAAAAAAAATGCACCTCAGAGAATTAGTATCCATTCAGCCCATGTGAATATATAAGCTCTGCAGGGAAAAAACAAAAAAAAAACAAAACAAAAAAACCCCAAAAACTCATTCACAACCAATCCATACCATTTCTCGAGGGTGAACAAAAGTACGTGTTATGTACTATACTAGATTCCTGCCCTGGGTGAAATTCTGACCAATCCTACAAATTATATGGAATCTCACAATATAGATTAGACAGTTAAGATTTTTTTCCTCTGTTGTTGCCAATGTTGCTTCTATGTCTAAATTTCTGCTCTTTGGGAAAGTTGCATGGAGATAGACTTTATGAAGTGTTCACAGAATGCACTCAGCAGTGAAGGAAATAGTTTTAAATAAATCCACGATGCACCACTCCTTTCCTTCACCTCTTCAACGAACAAAAAGTTTTTGTCCTATTAATTTGAGAAGTGATAATTGCCGTCTTCGCCATGGTATTTTTGCAGATGTGACTTTAGGGGCAGCCACTGCTAACGTGCGTCTGTCAAAGACTGCAGTAGCACTTTCTAAATTAATTTTTCTGGGAAAGGGAGAGAAAATAATGAACATAAAATGGTAGGGGAAAATGGGACTCTTGTCTCTCGTGTTTCTCACTGTGATATGTCAATGACATTTATCCTTTTTAGTCTTCATTTTCCTTCCATAGACTTAGAATATTTCTTAAAGGAAACTATCTCTAACGGGGTTGATACGATATTTATAGAGAAATTTAATTCCAAAGTCAAACAGGAATGCAATATATTTTATTTAACTTCTTCCCCGGAGTCTAGGCAGAACTTACATGTGTGATATTGCAGCGAATCTGGATTATGGGTAAGCAAATGTCCCTGTCTGGAAGCTACCTGCGGTGACAGGGGATCTGTACTATGGTGATGCTGGGTGCCCCGCGGGAAGGCCCTACTGCAGGGAATTCCAACGCTGCAGTATCTGTCATTAGTAGATTTGTGTTACTAAGTAAATGGTCCATAAATCAGCTTCGATCTATGAAATTCAGCACTTTCCCCTTATATAAACAATTTGTGATTATCCATTGTTTTATCTGGATCTTTTCCCTCCTCCATTAACACAAATAATTGAGTGTTGATTCTACTTATAAAGGGAACTTCAGAAAATAGTTATTTTAAGAAAAATGAATAAGGAGCTAACTTATTTTTCTCACTAATGATGAAGAAGCAGTCTGCAAATTACCAAATTTAGCAAATTTGCAAGAGAGAGAGAGAGGGAAAAATAATTGAAAACTAAGAGTACCACACACACTAAATGTAGTCTACCCATTTATTTTTGATGTTTAATTTAAAATAGTTATGATGATACTTCAAAGTACATTTCATAAGAATTACTAAAGATGTCACAAAGACCTTACCATAGTTTCCTATTACTTAGTCTTGGCCACAAAGCAGTCTGGGTCTGTCAGGTTTAATGTGAAAACCAAAGAGTTTGGCATACAATTGAGATTTAGACGTGGTCAAAGATGAAATTATGTCCTCATCAAATTCCTTTAAAAATACTTAATAACTCTCAGGAAATATCTTTCAGACTAAGATAAATACTATAATATAATGTTGAAATAGACGAAAAAACAAAGCTAGAGATGCCAGTAAATATTTTTAACTGAGTGCTAGAAACATATGCAGTGCTGTCCAGAGCTGGGAACCCAAGACCGTGTCCTGCTCAGCAGAAGAGAGTATGGATGGGAGGATTTACAACTGGGAATAAGCAAGGAAGGGCACGGAGCCGGAAGGAAAATCAGTTTAGAGCCCCAGTGCCAGCCAAAATGGCAAGGCATCAATCACTTCCAAGACTTAACATCCCATTTCCATATATCATTGGAAAGTATCTTTATCTCAGTGTCAGATGCCATAAGATGTTAACAAAGACAAGAAGAAAAAAAGAAGAGCTGCTGTATCACGTTCATTTTATGCAACTTTCCACGTAGGAAAACCACACACACGCAGACTTGCGTGTTTGTGAAGGAAGGGTCTGCAAGCTTGTGTGGAACCCCCGTATCTGGCTTGCTACAGCTCAAACCTCAGGCTGCCTGCGATCTTCTCCGCCAGGACACTGCATTTCTCACCCCAGGGGCCTCTTGCAATGCAACCAAGGGAGTCTTCCTTCTCCTGAAACACAGAGCTGAAGTATCTTCTGTCCGCAGCTGGACAGCTCTCAGAACCTAGCATGCTGGCATGTAACAGGGGATAAATACACAAGTGGTTATGAGTTCCAGTCTTTTCTGTGGGCTGGAAACCGGATTAATTGTGGACTTCTGAGTCTTAAAGCCGAGCTTCGCTGATTAGGGTCATGCTGAGAAGTGGCAGGCCTGACTCTCTTGCATAGTGCAGTGTACACACAGCAGAAATAGGACTTGTTTGCTGGAGTCACAGGCTTCATGACACAAAGGCTAGAAGAGGTGGGAGCCATCAGGATCTCCACACCAAGTAGTTACTGTATTTGGATGAGAGAGGCTGCCACATCACCTTGGATTTTCACGATGCGTGTACCGCGGGGCTTGGAAATCAGTTACACATGAAGACAGCCCGTCATTTGCTGTGTATTTCAAGCCTGCTGGGATGCCTGTTGCTTCGAAGGCCTCTAAGGAAGTCCAGGGTGCTGAGTCCCCTCTCTGCTTCCTGACCTTTCCTTGAGCAGAGCCAAGGTCTGGCTCTACGGGCCTCCTCTTCCATACGGGGTATGATTTTCTTCTTTCACAAAATGTGTGAGGTGAGAAATATAATACTCATACAAGGGAGGTCACAAGATTTTCTTGTGGCTTCTTTTCAGTTCAGGGGGTAGGTACTGGGTCCGTCTTTTTCTACTTCTATTGCATCTCGACTAAAGAGCCATAACGGTTCGGAAAGGCAGCTCTGGAGACAGGTGGCCTGGCTCCCCTCTGGTTCTGTTGCTTACTCACCCTGCTACCTTAAACAGCTTACTTTCCTCTGTGTCAGCTTCCTGAACTGTAAAAATACGGTCACGGTCCCTATGTCATAGAGCTGTTACAGGTATAACTGGACCAATGCTCATCAGTAACTCAGAGTGGTGCCCAGTACGAGGCAAAGGCTTGACATTTATTGACTAATAATCGTTACCATTGCTGTTACCATTATTATTACCTAAGTAGCAAGTAATACAAATGGACTGATTATTTAGAAGAATCGACTCATGTTCACTCGTGGATGTGTTCATAACAATTTATATATTTGAAGGTAAATTATTTTTATCCTTTTTGGGGTCACTATCACCTCTTTTGGTTAATAAACTTGCTTCTAGGGAAGAGAGACTCTGTACGAGTTGATGTATGATGCCACACTTCATAGACACAAAAGTATAGAGCCTCAAATAAGACAGTTGAGCATGGATAGGACGCTGTCTTCATCGTGGGGACTCCAGTCACTAAAAGGAGTTCAGGGAAAGGAGTTTTGCCAGAAGAAGAGAGTAGGAAGCAAGAATAGGCCTTGACCCTTCCCTCAGTAAGGACAGGAAGCAAAAGTGTGGGGTTGGCCGAGCCCCTTTTAAAAGCTTGGGGATGGGCCATGAGGTAGGAAGAGCACTGGGGGGCTCACACACGGTATGACCAAAGGTTTACTCATTTACTCAGTGACCTGAAAACAGTTATGTAGTCCAGGTAAGTAATGGCAGATAATTAAGCCATAGTTCCTGCCCTCAGAGAGTCTCCAGTCAACTCAGAGCCATTTAGAAAAGCTGCTTAGAAACAGTCAAACCAGAGAATAATTCAGGATCCACTAATTGAAGCTTCATTCAACCAAGAGGAACCCTAGATGTAAATTTTAAGCAGCATATACTGAATTTGTTTTATTTTTTTAAATAAAACTAAAATTACACAAATCCTGAGGCCTGCATGTGGGGAGCAATGTGGATCTGATTGGAAGCACTGTTAGCTTCTAGAATGCTGGACACATTCCCATTCTGTTTGTAGATGTTCTCTGCCACAGTCACCATTACTAGTAAAGAAAATAAAACATCTGACGTTCGTGTAAGCCACTGGCCTGGCACCACCTGCGTCTCACTCTGTGGTGTCTAAAGACAGTGCAGGGGGATATACTGTTTTCTTCCCTCACAATAAAATTGCTCAGTTGTGTCACCAGTGACCCAGGTCCATGTGTTCCTGCTGGTTCCAGGTTGATGGCCATCCTGCCTTGCCCCAGGGGTACTCTGGGAACATTTCAGGAGCTACTTTTCAGAGGCACTGGATGGTTTCCTCACTGCCACCACAGTCAGTAAAAATGTCGGGATACTTCTGGCTGCACATTTTGAATATAGCCCTTCCAGTGTCAGGGAAACATGCATCGACAGCATCCACATTCTCTCACTGTGAGCTGCGCAAAGAAAGCATCCTGGACAGCCCAGGCCTGCAAGCCCCATGTACAACACTCTTAGCTGCGCTGGGCTGGTGCTCTGAGGCTGAGCATTGAGTAGAATGATGAGGGATCTCTCTGCCAAATAAATAAATAAAATCTCACCAAAAAAAAGGGCCCTTGGGTGGCTCAGTCATTAAGCGTCTGCCTTCAGCTCAGGTCAAGGTCCCAGGGTCCTGGGATCGAGCCCCGGCGTCAGGCTTCCCGCTGGGCCAGAAGCCTGCTTCTCCCTCTCCCACTCCCTCTCTCGCTGTCTCTTTCTGTCAAATAAATAAAATCTTTATTATTATGGAGGGCAGGTATTGCATGGAGCACTGGGTGTGGTGCATAAACAATGAATTCTGGAACACTGAAAAGAAATTAAAAAAATGAAAATTAAAAAAAAATTTTTTTAATTAAAAATATTTTTAAAAATGGTGAGGGCAGTGCTGAGTTCAGGAGCTGCCTCGACATCCTTCTGTCTAACAGTAGTAAAACACTGTTTATTGTGGGAGAACCCATAAAACCCTTATTAAGAGGACTTGAGCCCACAAGTCCTTTTTTTTTTTTATGCTATATGTTACATTTATTGAATTGAAATAACCATAAAGTCAAATATAAAGTCATATTTTCTTATTTAGTGAAAAATTCTATAAGGATAAAACATGATAGATGTTTCATTTATATAAAACACATTTTCTAACTTAACTGTTTTAACGTGCACTGTTCAGCAGTATCACGTGTGCACTCCTATCATTGGGGAACCAACAGCCCATCTGCCTCCAGAACTTTTTCATCTTCCCAAACTGAAACTCTGCACCCATGAAACAATGACTCCTTATCCTTCCTCCCCTCAGCCCCCGGCAACCAACCACACTTTCTGTCTCTATGCGTCTGATCATTCTGGATGCCTCACAGAGATGGAGTCTTCCAGCACTTCTCCTTCTGTGACTGGCCTATTTCATTTAGCAAAATGGCCTCAAGGGTCATCCATGTTGTAGCCCGTGTCAGACTCTCATCACTTTTTAAGGCTGAATAACATGCCGCTGCAGGGATGTATCTCTTTTGTTTATATGTTAATCATTGGTGGACACTTGGGTTGTTTCCACCTATTTGGTTATTGTGCATGATGCTACTGTGAATACAGGTGTACATCCGTTTGAGTCTGCTTCTGGGTATATACCCAGGAAGATATTTTTATAAGTGAAAACAGTAGGGTTGCATTTCTGGGTCCCACTTTAGTACATTTTCCATTTCGCACACCTCAAAAAGAGACTGCATGTTGCTAGAGAAATAAATTTAGCAGACTGTGTTTGCCAAATCGCAGAATTAACTCAGGAAGAGACTTCCTTCCCTGTGGGCTCAAGTCCTCTTAATAAACAACATTTTAGAATTCAAAAATCTAGTTTGTTTTTCTATATTCTAGTTAGTTTCTCTCTTAATCTGTGGATCATCATTATGGCTATTTCATTTACCTTAGCTTAACTTGATTTGTTACTTGCTCAGCTCTCCAGTTTAATTGTACTTCTTCACATATTATCACTAAAATTAGCAGTGTAACTTCTGAAACAGAAATGATTGTCAAGTGCCCTCAATTTAAACTGAAAATGCTAAAGCTAATGCTCTGGTCAGGATAGTTATTAAAAGATATTTTGAGAATTCAAAATTTTATAAGTCATAGAACACATGATATTAAAATAATTGTTGGTAACGTCCTTTAACTCTCTGTGTTAGCAAAAGGACCTTCCTTAATATCAATAAAGAGTGTCACACTAGCACATAATCAGATCTGTAATTTTGACCTTTGAAAATGAACTTGTTAATGATATTCGTGAATCAACCACATTCTTCCTATAGCTGGTTTCTCCCTTCACATAATGATTCATCATTTCAGTTAGCAACTTATAACCTTAGTTACATTTTGTTGTCCCTGTTGTTTTTTTGTATCAGTGTCGATTAACAAAATAAAAAAGGCACATAGAATAAGAACCATTTATTTATGTTGTATTCCTTTGTTAAAACATTATCAGGGCCTCTATGCTTGGCAGGTTTCCCTCGGGACTAATCACCAACAATCTGGTATCAGCTGTGGACAGCAGAGGGACACTTCAGGCAGACCATGGAGTGACAGAGCCTGGACATCACCACTGCAATACTGACAAGTATGTTCCTACTTGAGGGGACACTCAATAAGATAGACTTGCTGAAGGTCCAGGTGTTTTTTTGTTTTGTTTTGTTTTGTTTTTTAAATCAGTTTTAGAATTTAGGGAGAAGTTCAGAGACAAGAGTTAGAAGCTGTTCGGAGATCCAAACTGAGGGTCATTTCCGTTCAGACACCAGCAATTAGGACATAGAAAATTAAATTGTTCTTGAAGTGAAGCCAGTGGAGCTCAGGCACCTGAGCAATTTCCTGCCGAGGAGTGAAAGTGGGTTGGCCCGGCTCTTGGGAGCGAGCTGTGGCATGACTGCAATGTGGCTTGTAGGCTTCTGTGGGCTTCTGTGAAGGTGCTAGATGCTGGCTGGGTGGGGGTGGCTGGGCTGGGGAAAGGGGCAGGTCTGTGAGATGTGTCACTAAGGCTCTGGAACTCACTGCAGACAAAAGCAATAGAACCTTTTCATAACTGGAGCCTGACGTCAAGACCAAGCGGGGTCACCATGCTCTGCACCAGACAAGGGGGCAGGTCCAAAGCTACAGGGCATCAGAACTTGTTTAAATTTGGATTCTCTTTCTTAAATAGGGGTTATAAAGGTGTGTGTGTGTGTGTGTGTGTGTGTGTGTGTATGTGTGTGTGTGTGTGTGTGTGTTGGGGCAGGGGGAAAGGAGAAACAGGGGAGATACACTATCTTTTTATTCTCTGATTATATCAGATTGGTAAGTATTACTCCTTCTCAGACTCAGCATAAGGAAATCAATAGCCATGTATGGTGTTAGAGCACCACAGAGCCTGTTCTCACACAAGCTCCCTGTTTCCTGGCTGTGTTGTCCGTGCTGGACTAAGCAGCAGGAGAACCCAAGCATTCAAGGCACATTCTATCAGGAAGTCACCTTAGGAAGGAAGGCCTTGTTGGTATGGGCCGTCTTCCTTCCCAAGAACCCATCCACAAAGATAAGCATTGCTGGGAGCAGCCTTGTACTCTCTCTTCCAATGCGGAAATTGAAAAGAACAGAAAGATGATTTAGGTGAAGTCTTATCAGTGAAAACACTCTAAAAGCTGTTACTTCCTGAGGCTCATCTAGAGTCCAGAGATCTCAAACCTGGACTGGAGAGACAGACAGTGGTCAACAGTATTTCTAAGGGCAGAAAGCAGGGACAGACTCCAGTTGTAAACCAGAGACAAACTTAATCCACACCACCTGGCAACATCACCAACAAGCTCCAGGGAAGCTTTAGTTATTATGTTTCCAAACAGGAACCACCTACTCACAAAAATACTTTGAGGACTGGATTCACTATTTGAGAGCATCATAGGGACTAATGAGAATGTGGGCAGGGAGGAAGCATGGGCAAGCAGTCTATTGTCCTTTTCTGGGATAAGACAATACCTGTAGCCAGAAACAGGTGATAAAGAATTTTAAAATGTGGTCCTGTCAATATCTTCTGCTTGGTTAATCTTAAAATACAATTAGGAATCATGAATTAGTGAGTGGATGGATATCCATTTTATTTGGTCTAAATTTAAATTTAGAAATTGATCAGTTGTCAGTAATAAAAATGAGAAGATTTAATGAAAGAAATTAAGATTTCTTGCTTCCTTGGGGATGGAAAGGGCAGAAAGATCTGTGTCACTGTACGATACCTGATCCAAGCTGACAACAGGTGCCTTCTTGAGACACACACACACTTCACCAAGGGCCTCCCCTTTACTCACCTGGCTCATCTTGTGACCTTTAAACTGTACCTACTGTGACCTTTAACAGCAGAACTCTGAGTCAACCCTGGCTTGACAATTTATACAAGAAACATCTCAGGTATCCTATCTATAAAACTACACAAACCCACAGATGCAACTTCAATTAAGCCATTTTCAGCAAAGACACCCTCGTGAATTTCCAAGTGTCCCCTAAGGGGGCAATACTGCTCCCAGATGACAGCCACTGAGTTAGGAATGTCAGTACTTCATTTTCAAAATCTTAATCTATTTCTGAGATTTCCCTCCCTTTCCGTTTAGTAAAGGTTAAGGCCATACCTATGAACCAGGCACTCATAACGGACCTATTCTCTTTGAGGGGTGGTCAATTTCTTCAGTGACTGAGTGTTGACTCCAAACCCACCACCCAGGTTTTTAAGTGAGTCAGGGAAAAAAGAAAAAACCATTTTGAGATGGTCTTTCTTATACCCTTCTATACCCTTAGTACATATTTATACAAATCTGTTCAGTAAAGGGCTCTTTCCTGATTTTGTCTCTGTTAATATTTTCCTTCTGACATAAGGACAGCAAACCAAAGTTTGTCATACACTCCTATCAAACACACACCCAAAGGCACAATTCCATACAAGGATGCAGTGGGAGAGCTGTTAGCAGCCAAAGGACTGGAAATGAGAAAACCCGTATGAATTTCAAAGAGCCTTGGCAGAGATACCCAAGAAAGGATTCTAAACATTTCCATTGTAAACCCACTGAAAGGAAGACTAACAAACGGATATTTTAATTTATTTAGGACCCATGCTCGTAGTATCAAAGAAATTCATCATGAAGCTGTTTATTCATTTTTTGAATAATAATTTTTGCCTAAATTGGTCTTGGTTCTGAAAACTATCTAAAGGAGCACTCGCCTTATTAAAAAAGTGTTTCAGAGGTGATTTAAAAATAAATAACAATTAAAGTAAATGATAGTTATGAACTATTTTATTTCAATGAGGCTGTATCTGAATTTAAATATATCCCTAATCACTTAAACTATTTTAACATATCAAATTAACAATGTAAGTAATTGTTATTCAAACTATTCAAAATAGGGGAAACTGTCCACCAGAATGTCCACACTACGGAAAACTTAAAAAATATCTTATGCTATTATAAAATTGACATCTCTCAAATAAATAAGAAACCAAGGCAATTCAAAGTCCAGTGTTGACCTGAAGGGCTTGCATTAAAGAAGAATTTTTGTCTGTAATTGTGAAATACACCAGACCCTTACTACCACAGAGCACCTTGCAGGGCAGGAGAGTGGGGTGTCAGAAACCATTAGAAACACACACACACACACACACACACACCCCACAGTCCTTATTATGTTATACTCTAATGGAAAAGACAGATGGGGCCCGGGTAGCTCAACAACCTGCTTGCAAGGAGAGAGTATGTGAGTTCTGTAATGTAAGGAAAGCACCAAATCCCAGCACCCAACGGGATGGATTTCTGGCATTCGGGCAGGTGCCTGGGGACCAGAATTAACTTTCAGGAAGTGCGTGCACCCGAGCGAGCATCCGGGCCATTCTTAGATATCACAACCGGGGCTACATCTGCTGCCAATTTTCTGTTTTGTGCTGTGTTCACAAACAAATAGAAATATGTTGAACTTAATAAGTAAGTCAAGTTTTGCTTGTTGTAGTACAACCCATAAAAAGAGCTTCATTTCAATTCTCCCACAGCCGTGCTGATGGGGAAACAGTACAAATGAGATGACAGCAACAAAAACCGACCTCCAGAGGGCCTGGGGATGCCCTGGGGCACTTTAAAAGACACACTGTGAGGGCACTGGGCAGTCCCACACCTTCTCTTGTTCACCTTGATACACTGTTTCATGCAGTGTTGTATCTGTAATGCTGAGGTCAGCCAGAGAGAGAGAGAGAGAAGTATTCTTCTCCTCATTACCTCAGTAATGTTTATTAAGGCTCTTTAAAAATTAACTTTATAGAGGTGCCCGGGTGGCTCAGTGGGTTAAAGCTTCTGCCTTCAGCTCAGGTCATGATCCCAGGGTCCTGGGATCGAGCCCCGCATCAGGCTCTCTGCTCCGTGGGGAGCCTGCTTCCTTCTCTCTCTCTGCCTGCCTCTCTGCCTACTTGTGATTTCTGTCAAATAAATAAAGAAAATATTTGAAAAATTAACTTTATATAATTTTCTACAAATGAACCTAAGTCAAAAATTCCAGATATAACTCCCTTCCTTATTAAAAAGAATTTCTTATCAACAAATTTAGATTTGTGTTAGAAGAACAGGGATTAGGAATCTTGACCAAAGAAGTCAGGTTTAGACAATAGTGTGCTTGGAAAATATATATTTGTATGTATGTATGTATATTTCTCCTATACTCTATGTATTTTCCATTATTGTCTCACTCATCGATACAAAACAAAGCAGGAAAGACTTGAAGAAGTGATCCCATTAAGTCTGAACTCCTAAACAAGATGACGGGTTTAAAGTCATCCTCAGTTTTCACACTCTGGGAACTTCCCACCCTA
Organism: Mustela nivalis; assembly: GCF_964662115.1. Classification (NCBI taxonomy): domain Eukaryota; kingdom Metazoa; phylum Chordata; class Mammalia; order Carnivora; family Mustelidae; genus Mustela; species Mustela nivalis. The sequence continues at coordinate 75,570,119 of NC_139033.1, read as the reverse complement.
CAAACCAGAAAGTGAAGTCATGTCAGTAGAAACAGCGACAAACACCCACTACAGAACCTGGACAGCCTGGGTGGGACTGAACTGAGGAGTGTCCACGCACATCATCTGGGGACATCCTCTGTGGAGAAAAGTCAGTACTAGTGGTAAAGGTGCAACCCTTCTTAACCTCCTTCTAGGTACCATCAGACTTGAGCTTCAGAGGTAAGAGAGACCAGAAGAACAAGTTTTTAAGAAACTATGCTAGTGGGGGCGCCTGGGTGGCTCAGTGGGTTAAAGCCTCTGCCTTCGGCTCAGGTCATGGTCCCGGGGTCCTGGAATGGAGCCCCGCATTGGGCTCTCTGCTCTGCGGGGAGCCTGCTTTCTCCTCTCTCTTTCTGTCTGCCTCTCTGCCTACTTGTGATCTCTGCCTGTCAAATAAATAAATAAAATCTTAAAAAAAAAAAAAAAAAGAAGCTATGCTAGTGGGTTCAGACCAAAATGAGCTGTGTGGGAAAGTTACAGGCATCAAAATTACCAACCAGCAGAACAAGTGTCCCTTGCAATGGGTGGTAAGCACCCTGCTCAATGTGTGCAGATTCCGGCTGGTGCCTGGTGACAAGGCAAGAGGGTCCATACTCCAGATGGCCCTGGATGCTGACTGTGACCTCTGGGAATTGAGGGAGTTGGCTGAGCAGGCTCTAAGGCAGGGAGTCCAAACAGACCCATGACACTATTCAGCAGGCACAGGAGAGTGATGCTGACCTTTGGGTCTGACCCCAGAGGCAGACCACTCGGCCCCTTATTGGGTCTGGGTCTCCCAGATTCAGAAACACAAAGTCTTTGTGTTGAATGCCAAGACTATGACCACTCAGAAGAATTGGGGCTTAGGCAGGAATCCCAAGAACAGCAGTACTGAGGCCCCAGGACTTCGGCTTAGTTCTCTGTAAGCCATATTCCAGCCCTCCTCTTGACTGTGCAGGGGCCTGAGCAGAAAACACACTCCTGGTTGAGTCTGGCCCAAGAGTGGTTTCCCCCGTGCCATCAGCTACAGCATCTGCACGAAGGCCTGGCTTCCAGCTACAGGGACAGTGAGCTTTATCCTGGTAGCTGTGTTCCTTGCTACCTTCATGATTAAAGACCCATGTTCTCTTTGGGCAAAGGAGAGGTGGACTCCCTCTAAAGGAGAAACAAGGCCTTGTCCTTGCTTGTCTCTTGAGTATGGAAACAAGAGCTCTGAAGCATTCATGCACTGGCACTGAACCTAGAATCAGCCACCGCTCATATTCTAACGTCGCAGATTATGTATATTACTAATACAGTTAATAGTTATTGGGGCTAGCACTCTGATGTTAAGAACTCGTTTTCTTCTTCTAACATTCTTATGAGTAACTACTATTCTTATGGCCTTGGTATATATACCCTGGGAGACCGAGGGACACAAAGCCAAGCAGCTTGCCCATGATCACGCACCTTGTAAGCCACGGAGCATGCACTCGGGCAGCTGTCCCTTGGGACTGCTGGTACCTGCATGCCACTTCCAGACTCTAGGGTTTGTCTCCGAGGAGGAAAGTCTTGCGTAAAACCCTCCCTTGGTTCACAGCTCACCATCAAACGCAACAAAGTTCTCTCAGTCACCCAACCAGACAAGGATGCAGCATCCTTCCTATAGTGAATTATCCGAAGGAAACTTAATGGCTGAAAAAAATGACATGAAATACACATCCTTGAAAGGATTTACAAAACACTTCTGTAAAGATGGAAGTGGAGAAAGCTTTAGTTTAGCTCTCTTCCTGTGATGGCTCAAAAGGGAGATTAAACCATGGTGGCAGAGTTTCAGGCATTTGCAGACTCACAGCAATGGTAAACCACCACAAGCTGATGACGGTGCCGGTCCCAGCAATTGCACGAAGAAGGCACCTCAGTTTTAACAGAGCCGGAGACATCTCTGAGTTGAGTGCTGTGGCCGCAGGCAGTGGAGCAGCGTGGGTAACAATCGCACACACCCACTTTCACTAAGTCCCCCCCGTACTACCTCTGTCATCTTGAACAACTTCCCAAACTTCTGGGCCCCTGTGCTATTATTTGTCAAGCACCAGCTGTGTGTACCTGTTATCTGCCTTAATCTTCGTGGTGCCCTACGAAAGACCCAATAGCATCACTGCCACACTTCCCGCTGCGGACGGAGTTCAGACAGGGTAGGTAACTTCTCCCCACTCATTCTGCTACCAGCTGGGAGCAGGGATCCAGACCCGGTCTGTACGACTGTCCTTTACCATTTTCTGATACTTTCCTCTTATAAAATAGAAATAAAATAAAAAACTTGATGCCTATATTCCCCACCTTTCTGTTTAAAATAAAATCTTCTGTATAAGCAGCTCCCAAAGAACCCTTAATAGAACATAAGAGTCAAACCATTAGATTGAGTCCAGAAGTAGCTCCTAAGATCAGAGCTCTTAGGATAATCACATGAAGTCTGGGTTAGAGGAGGCCTCCGCTTGTTTAACTTACCTCTGGACCACAAACCCATCCAGTTTCCATCTAGAAAACTGAAGGATATTAGCTGATTGATAGGTTAGGGTGACATATCCATACTTCTTTATGTACCCAGCTATCCCGTTCCTTGCATGCCAAAGCACGTTTCAGAACGGAAAAATCTCAGCATCTGCTTCTTTATCTGGCTGCACATACTCTAAATAATAATCATAAAGCAATGTCTATGTAAGACTCTCTCAGTGTGGTTCCAGAAAATGTGCTTTTGAAACAAAACTCTCAATAGAGCTTCCAGACTCAAGACATTTTCCACATACAGCTTGCACTGAGCTATAGTGGAAAAAATTTCCTATCGCATATGTCAACAGGTATAGCAGAAGAACTATAGATAATGTCAAGTTGCCTCCAGCCACATACTATAGGCATCTCTTTGAAAATTGGGCTTTCATCAAATTTTCTCTCTTATCTTTTTGTTTCATGATATCTTCAGAAATACTTCCTACTTTTATTGAGATTTTTCTCTCGGTACCAGTATTGTTTAAATATAATAGAATAGGTTCTAAATATTTAATGACAGGTGCTAGATTTGCAAAATGTTCACTTGTTAAAATATGTTCTGGAAAGAAGGTAGAGGTATTGTGCTTCAGGATTAAAATAGTCACGTTTACCTAAAACAGGTGTTCATGTAGTTGAAAAGCTAACATTTGCTATTTTGGCCAAGAATGCATATCTCTTTAATTATTTTCATTGAGCTACAACTTCCCTAATTTCTATTTACCACAGTAGCTGAAACAGGAATATTACTCTAATTAATACAAATGTCCTCAAATTTCTAAAAGATCTATAGCAATTTTAGAAACAATAGTAAATATAATTAATCAGGGTAAAATTGATGGTGCTTGTATACTAAATCCTGTCAAACATGTTATTGAGATAAATTATTCCCTATGAAAAATGTTGAAAATGCAGGTATTTTCATTTTCACAAATATATTTAATTATACATGGATGAAAAATGATAAACACTAAGTATCTCTTGCTCAAACTTATTTTATATTTATTTTGAGAATACAAATGACCCTTGAACAGCATGGGTTTGAATTGTGTGGGTTCACTTACACACTATTTTTTCCCACGATACAGTAGAGTAGCATAAATGTATTTTTCTTATGATTTTCTTAATAGCACTCTCTTCTATAGCCTACTCTATTATAAGAATATAGTATATAAAACATACAACATAAAAAATATGTGTCAATTGACTATGTTATCAATTGACAGTAGGCTATCAGAAGTTGAGTTTGGGAGAGCCCTCATACTTGGATGTGTGAGGGGGGTCCGTGCCATTCACCCCCACATTGTGCAAGAGTTAATTGTATATCATCCTATGACTCTATGAAACTTTAATTTCATATCCATCTTATACCCTTTCTTAACATTTGTTGCATCAAAACACTGCACCCTCAAAAGAACACATATTTTTGGGAAAGAGAAAATAATAAGAAGTTGCTTTCCTTAGCAGGTAAAGTAAAAATAAATGTAAAGGTTTTTTTAACAGTTTTTAAGGAAAAGATGGTTTCATATTATATTAGTCCAAACAAGGCTCAAATGGTTTAATATTCATCAACAAAATAACAACCAGTCATTCATCTGTGATAGGTTTATAAAACATAGCCAAATAAAACTGATGGTTATCTCCGTTTTTAGTCATTATTGCCTCAATGTCAAAGAATTCCATGAGTTAGCCTGAGCTGAACAGCTTTTACCTATTCTCCCAGAGGCCTACCTTCAGCAACTACTTTTTATAGAAGGCCAGTCCTTCAGAAAGCAACGTGATCTTAGCTAAGCTAATAATTAGCAATGCCTCCCAATTAAATTGGCTGTTCCCCCCACTCCCCCCACCCCCCGTCGTCCCGAATCTCAGGAGCTCAGGCCCACCTGGCCGGGATGCTGACACACAGGAACAGTAACTAGTGACTTTCCCTGGGCAGGACAGACTTCCCATCGTATTTCCAGAAATATTGATGGGCACATTCCACCACACTGTCTCCTGGGCCCAGTCTGTCTTTATGACCAACGACACACAGCCGCGTTGGCTGATGCCAAGCGCCGAGGGCAGAAGCACTGGGAGCTAACCAGCTAGTGCAGGAACGGCACCGGAGTCCAGGTAGCATCAGGCTTTAACCAGCGAAAATGACTAATGACATCGTGAACCCCACACCTGGGGCAGTTCCTCGCCTTCCCTCTCCCTCCTTCCCTGTTTTCCTTTTCCTCCCAGCTCCCTCCTTTTCGCTGAGGGCCTCCTGTCTCATGGTGGGAAACAGGGCTAAAAGTGGGTCACCAAGTCACACTTTCCGACTTGAGCCGACCAAACCGAGACAGCCTTTGAAAGAGCTACAGGCTTTGTTTAAATAACGGAATACAGCAATGAGCCGCCCACTGTACTTCGAGAATAGCACACATACGGTGTCATCAGAGGCTGTGGCATAGAGAAAACCTGGTATTTTGGAAGTGGGAGGGACAGAGATCATCCAGTATAATTTTCTCAATTTACAAATGAGGACACTAAGGCCCAGAGAAGTTCAGAACCACCAACGTAGTTAAAATACAGGTCTAGGAATGCCAAATCTAAAGTCAGTGTTCTCCTGGGGGTGGTGGGAGCTGAGCAAAGTGGGGGTGGGGGGGGTCAGAAGATCATGAGGGGTGTAACTAAATTCATTATGGTGATTCAATACAAATATTGAATCACGATGTTGTATGCCTGAAATTAATGTAGTTATACAGCAATTAGGCCTCATTAAAAAAACCAATTCAGTGTTCTTCTAACCAAACCGTGTGGCTTATTACATATCAGTGTAATATGATTAATATCATGAATAGGTTTTAATGATTTAAAAATATAGCTTTTAAAATTGGGACTAAAATTTTAGAGAAAACCCCAAACAACTAGAATTTTCTTAAGAATTCCTATTCAATATGAAAATTTGTACCACATGACTATTCAGGTCTAAATTTTAGAAGTTTTGTATTTATAGTCATGATATATTGGCAAATTTTCTTTCCAGAGAGCACGGTCTGTATTTCAGAAAAAGCACAAACAAAAGTGGTACGTGCTGTGAAAACAACCCTTTTCAGATTAGAACTTAGCAAATAATCATGTAAATTTGATATGAGTTATTGGTATTTAGTCTAATGGTGTATCAAGACCATATGTTACTGTAGGCAAGCTCTTCAAATGCATAATTTATAACATAACCTCCATGACTACCTCAGAGACCTAGGTAGAATAATGAATTAATCCAGCAGAAATAGATCCTTGGAGGATGAAATGACATTTAGCTAAGGTCACAAGGGCAACTGGATTAGTAGTCTCAGGCTATTCCTCATAGAGAGTTTGCCAGAAGACACAAGAATCCAACCTATTCCCTCAACTAAAAATAAATCTCTTCAAAATGTTTAGTTTGTATTTCCAGGCATGGAAAGGCCTAGTGTTGCTTCAGATTTATACTGAATAGTATTAAAAAAAGAATGGGATCAACCACTGGCAGCAAAGATAAGCTATCTGCATAAACACTGGGGTGGGGAGCAAGGCAGGGCATTCAGGAAAAAAATGCCTAAGAGGTGATGGAGAAGTAAGAAGAAACAACCACCAAAAAAAAAGAGAGAGAGAGACTTGGAGGAGGCAAGAACTAAAGAGACAAATAGCTAGAGAAGAATAAAAGAAGGATAAAGAAAAGAAAGTTGCAGAAAAGTAAAATGAAAAGAAAAAAGAATAAAAATGAAATGACTTCTAGTACACGACTAATAGGTCATGGGATCAAATGCACAGGGTGGTGACCACAGTTAACAGCCCTGGGTTGCACATATAACAGTTGCTAAGAGAATAGATTTTTTTTTTTTAAGATTTTATTTATTTGACAGAGAGATAGATCAGGGTTAGGGAGGGGGAGAGGGAGAGGGAAAAGCAGACTCCCCACTGAGCAGGAAGCCCGACATGGGACTCGATCCCAGCACCCCGGGATCATGATCTGAGCTGAAGGCAGACACTTGACTGACTGAGCCACCTAGGAGCCCCACTGAAAGAGTGGATCTTAAAAGATCTCATCAGAAGAAAAAAAAATGTAAAGAAAAATAAGGAGAGAAATTAAATGATCGGTGGAAAAAAGAAAGGAACTGAAGTGGTAGAGCAGGTGGGAAGAAAGCGCTTAAACGATGGGGGCCCACTACTACCATGTGCGGCTGGGACAGAGCAAGGGCTAAACATCAGATTAAGGACAAAGCAAGAATAGATACATACATATGTGTATACATGTGGATATGAACTCACCCCCTAGACACTGCGTTACCCGAGCTTTTCTCTTCATCCTTGACTTCCTTCTCATTCTACAGGGACTGAGTGACCTCATCCAAACCCAGGGTGTCAGCTTGGCAAAGGCTGATGACCAGACTGTGGGAAGTGTTATTCTAAGTCCATTGCAGCACATCTACTCCCTGGTGGAAGTTTCCACTGAACTTCACGGGAACGGTGAACTAAAAAAGTACACCACCTACCTCTCCAATCTTCAGTCCCCACATATGTTCTACTTTCCATATTCCACATTTTCTGATTGGTAATATCACCTCTAAATTGTCCCAGCCAGGAACTAGGTTCTTTTTATGTTGTTGCTTCTCCCTCCAAATGGCCACTAAAGCTTACTTCCTAATATTTCTAAAGCTGTCGCGCTTCATGCAACTGCTCCTCTTGACTTGAGTTCTTTTCCCTCCTCACTGTGTTCAATCCTAACATAAGAGCAATCTTTCTAAGATTAGAATGACATCCCATTACTACCTGCTTTTTAAAGGCCACCAGTGGATCTCAGGACCAAGTCCAGCCTCCTTAGATGACAGACAAGACCAGACCTTCAAGACTTTGCTTTGTTGACCTCTCCATGCTCACCTCTTACCAGCCATGACCTTACTCCTATCCTAAAATTGTTTTTAAACTACAGAGAAAAGGATTAAAGTCTGAGTATTACTAATGTTTGGGAAAAATTAAGCTATTAAGATATCATTATCTATATTTTTATGTTGATAATTTTTATATAAGTTGAACACTTATATAGTAATTTCTCACTCATTTCTACAACACGAAAGCACTGTATATTTTTCAAGGGTGGGAGGTGAAGATTGCTTATTACAGCCATATTGGGTTTTCTCCTCTCCCAGACCACCCTTCAACTAAACAGAGCAATCCGACAACATCCAATGTGCTTTATTCTTGTCCTGAGTCATACCATGGGCTGTGCTCCTGTTAGGCTGTTTTTCGAGAGTCTCCTTCTCCTGGTGTCGTGCAGATTAAACCCCTAGCATGGTGCCTACCTGCCCATAACACGGGCTCAATAAACTCGGTCATCACCGTGATCTTCATCATAATGAGAAGGAAAACTCTGGTTTCTCTTGTCCTTGAGAACAGCAAATGTGTTAATACATCTGTAATCAGCACTAAAAATTTCATGATTAGTAAATGTCTTTAAAGAGTCTGCAGAACTTTATGCACCAATGTGTGGGAAGACACATCGCCTTATATTAACTTGGCATGATATGCTTGGCATTGTCATACAACACCACAATCATTACTCTGAATTTTGTCCCATAACTTTGAAGCTTAGATGAGAAATAGGAACAATTAGGGTCACAGGTGTGTCTTCAAAACCAATTCAATAACTGAATATTTTCACATGCATGAAGCAACTTGGCAAACAATGGGACAGAACTGCATTTCTGGCAATAGCTAGGAGCTCACCTTTTTTTCATCACCAACACAACTCCGAGGAATATAATAACAAATAGCAAGATGCCAGCAATGACTCCAGCAATTTTGACAGTATGGTCTGTTTCCTTCTCGGGTTCTGGGACTGGCTTCGGGGTGACGGCTCCTAAAGGTGGAAGGAAATGAAAAAGGACAGACGATGGGTAAGAGAATAAAGATGTTACATTTTTAAACATTTTGCTGCATTTAACAGAGTAAGAAGACTTATCAGAGCCAGCAGACAGACAAGCTTTTGATTTTTTTTCCACAGCTTTCATATGCACTGAAAGGAAGGTAATTGTTCATATTGTTCTTCAATATTTTACAAAACCATAACATAAGTTGGGTAGCACACCCACGCCTGACCCTTTTCTAAGAGACTCTTCTCAAACAGTTTTTTTTTTATTTTATTATCTTTATTGGCTCCTTGCTCTTTCTGCCGTTTAAAAACTTGCTAACAACACAATAGCTATCCTAAGCCTTTATCCAAATTTGATTTGCTGAAACATTTTCCTCAATTATTTTTCATAAGTGAAGCAGGAATTCCATAACATATTAGCCCAAACACCTGGAAAAGTGAGATAAGCTCATTTACCATGCATTTTACCAGCAATTGTTTTTTAACACAATAGAGATTTTCCCCCTGCCTTTGGAAATCTGAATCTAGGTCACATCTGGTAGGCAAAAGACTCCTTCTAAGCAATTTATTCACAAAGTGGGAGGCAGCTGATGATCACACTACTGGCACCCATATTTAATATCTGTTTAAATGAGATAACCAGAGCCTTCCAGTGGCTACTGTCTTGTGTGCCTGCTTTCCCATTTCCAAAACACCGTTTGTCCTGTTTATGGTATAATGTGATGGAATGTCAAATCTATGTCTGATGAAATATCCATTTCCTTTGCTAAATGAGTTCAGGACAAAAAAAAAAATATTAGGAATGTAACGTTCAATTCACTAAGCAGAATCCATTATTTTTTAAGGGCTTCTGCCCTTTTTAACCAGAACGTGATGATGCTGAGCACCCGAGGCATTGTGCCACCACCCTCCCTAGGGTGCCGGGACAGACCATTCTAAAGTAGGAATTTTATGTCCAAATTTGCCTTAGAATTTTCTTGGTAAAAAAATTAATTAAAATTGAATATTGAGACCGACCCTTTCTACTCTCTCGTTGGGTTTTCCATTCGTGCGTCACCTGATTCTTAAAAAAGTTAGCCATCCTTATATCTGGTGCATTCTAGACTGAGACTGTCCTCAGATGAATCATCACAGGGAAACTGTGTCAAGCTCTCACTTTCCATCTGTTTCCATCGGAAACATATAAACTACATTTCTTTCAAAAGCTATTCATGTTAAGATTTTATATGAAAGGCTGCCTCTTGAACCCATCTGTGGCCATTTTCCTGATAAAGCTGGTTAAGACTGGGGAGACACACAAGGCAAAAGGTGCCCATATATACTATGGAGTATTACGGCTCCATCAGAAAGGACGAATACCCAACTTTTGCATGAACATAGATGGGACTGGAAGAGATTATGCTGAATGAAATAAGTCAAGCAGAGAGAGTCAATTATCATATGGTTTCACTTACTTGTGGAGCACAAGGAATAACATGGAGAACATGGGGTGATGGAGAGGAGAAGTGAGTTGGGGGAAATTGGAGGGGGAGACGAACCACGAGAGACTGTGGACTCTGAGAGACAAACTGAGGGTTTTGGAGGGGAGAGGGAAGGGAGTTGGGTGAGCCCAGTGGTGGGTATTAAGGAGGGCATGTATTGCATGCAGCACTGGGTGTGGTGCACAAACAATGAATCTTGGAACACTGAAAGAAAAAATTAAATTAAATTAAGAATAAAAAAGAAAATGTGAAAAATAAAAAAACAAAAGACAAAATAAAAGATAACGTTGTGAGGTACTGGGGGGGTTAGGATTTCCATGCATCTTTTTGGGGGGATACAATTCAACCCCTAGCTATATATATACATTATGTAATCCACATGTATTAGTATTTATATTTAATGCAAACCTCATATATACATGTATTATATAATACACACACAATCCCCTTTATGTACACACATGTATATCTATACATGAAATAAATTTCATGGTGTAAAAGGAAAAAAAAAAGGTGACTTTCCATCCACATGTGCATTCCAATCAAAGAGACAATTATAATGAGTGTCATCATGATGTAAAAATCACACCTTACTGAATACAAATCCTTTTGTGTAAACTGTTTTAGGTAGTTTTTATTTCTGATGACTTTAGGGGAAAGTCCTGCTACTTTATTTAAATGAATATCCCTCACACTAATTATCCAGATAAACATTGACACTGTTAATGTTTATTATTTTTTAGTGTAATTACATCTTATGTATACCCCTCTAATATGCCACTGGAACTGAGTGTTCAGTGTTAAGATTTTATATGATGGATTTGTAGGATACTGATACATTAAATAAATTGCTAAGAAAGATTTAAAGATAAAATGTGTGCTACAAAAAGATGAAAATTAAAAAAGCATTTAAAATAAAAATTTAAAATGCACAAAAGTGAAAAAGGGGGCTATGTTTTCCAATTTTGATTTCTTTTCTAACTTTAAAGATTTTATTTATTTATTTGACAGAGAAACAGCGAGAGAGGAACACAAGCAGGGGTAGTTGGAGAGGGGGAAGCAGGCTTCCCGCAGAGCAGGGAGCCCCATGCAGGGCTCCATCTCAGGACCCTGGGACCATGACCTGGGCAAAGGCAGCTGCTTAACTGAACCACCCAGGCGTCCCTCTTTTGTAACTTAAAAAAATAAAATAAAATGAAATTGGCTTTATTCTTCCAAATGTTGGCATACTGGGGGCAGTCCCAATGATCTCACCAGTTGGTAGATTTCAAATGGCCCAAATATATTTTGTAAATAACCAATTCACTGAATTTCTTTGTAACTAAATTATGTCATTAATACAACACTTGGGAAAGAAATACAGAAAGACTTCTCTTAGCCTACGAGACTGAAATACATTCACACACACACACACACACACACACACACACACACACACACACAGAGTACGTCATAAACCCTCAGTAAGGGAAGTTTGTCTTGTTAACGGTCACGTTTGCTTCTGTTAAAAAACAACTGGTTATGTTTCACTTTAGCCCACATTTTGCCTGTATCCTATGAGAACTGGAGGAATACTCTACCCATCTTTGAGACAGGAAAAGAGACCCCCTTCGAGCCTTTCATTCCCTTGGGAAGCAGGAAAGTCCATTGTTATTCAGCTAGCATAAGCTCAGTATTATCATTCTTTAGCACTTACTTTTAACTCATTTCACATTGCAGGTCAAGAAAATGAAATGTTCTATCTCTGCAGGACACAGCTGCAATGTGATTATGGTGGCAATCATGCAGAATGGGAGAGCAGCTCAGAAAAGGAGAGGAGGGTTGGCCGGGGCTGGTGGTGAGTGACCCTCCTTTTGCCTGCTGCAGGGCACCGCCACCAGATCATGGTGACAGCCCCAGGACGAGGGGGTTGATTGGAATGTCCGGGTTTAGGGCTGATCCGGGAAGCAACAACAGCAAATACAGGCTGGGATGGAATAAGTAAATCACCTCACTGAGATAATCTCACGGAGGCGTGTGTCACTAATTCCAAGTTCACTCCCGGTACCCACCATTCCTGCCGTTGTCTGCCTGACCTGCCCCTCCAGCCTTTCCGGAAATTGACATCTTTATGACCCCCTTCCACCGGATGCTCTTTTCTCCACTTTTGTTTTTTTTTTTTGAAACATGCAGTTGCGAGCTGTCTGTCAGCCTGGGACAGATAATAATTTGTGACAGAATGTGGCTATAGGGGCACCTGGGTGGCTCAGTGGGTTAAAGCCTCTGCCTTCGGCTCAGGTCATGATCCCAGGGTCCTGGGATCGAGCCCCGCATCGGGCTATCTGCTCAGTGGGGAGCCTGCTTCCTCCTCTCTCTCTCTGCCTGCCTCTCTGCCTACTTGTGATCTGTCAAATAAATAAATAAAATCTTTAAAAAAAAAAAAGAATGTGGCTATAACTGATAGCTTGTCCCCCCCCACCTGCCAGCATATCTATGAATTTAATTGTATAATTTACAAACTGCTTGGCTAAAGAGTTGTTTTCATATTTTCCCCTCTGTCTTGTTATTTTCTTGCCAGGTTTCTAATGGTATGAACTTTTATTCCCTTTTTTTTTTTTTTTTTTAGTATAATTTCCAATTCTTTGTGGAAAGGCATTTTTCCCCCTCTTCTGCTGCACATTCTGTTTAGAGTTTACTGTACATGTAGCTCCTTTTAAAGGGAATATATTCAAATGCATGCATTTAATAGGGGGTATTATCTAGGCTTGAACATATTTGTTAAAATAATGAGTAAGCTAAACATTTCATAGATGGAGGGAGACATTCTGCTGAAACTGTAGAGCATAATCTTCACAGATGCCCCCTCTACTAAGTGATGGCTTTGGGTGATTGTTTTGTTCAACGACCAAGAAAATTAAAAAGAGCGGTATTCCAGTGAACTTGCTTTAAGTAAGGTCACAGATACAACATCCCACATGAAAACCCTCAAAAGAAAGGGAATGATTTTATCCAATGCTGTATTCAGTGGGTTTCCAGCTTAGCAGGAAATAGTGAGTCTTGGCCTAGTGTCTGATGTTAAACTAAATAACAGCACACGCCAGGCCGAGAAAATGATGTGCTCAGCCACTGATTTGAGGTTTGGGCCCAATTTTGACTACTGAACTGGCTGCAGAAATTTTTCCAGAAGACCCAAGGACGCAAGCTCAGAAGGTCATGAAAGTCATCACGGCTGCCTGGGGCTACTGACCGTGGTGGCAGTGGCCCCAACACCACAACGGCATCACCTTGAGAAAACAGGAAGCCTTCCTGACAGGAAAAGTGAACATTAGGCATAGCCCAGGGACAGCCTGGCTGCCCAGACCATCTGCATAATGGTGACCAGTAGTAGGCTGTCCCTAAATGTTGGAGAAAATGAGCAATACTCTTGATTTATTCTACAAGATTTTATTGAGTACCCCAATGGTGCCATGCACTATTTCAGGAATACAACAGTGAACAAATGGGTCTAACAAAACCTCTGTCCTCATGGAAGTTCTATTCTGGTGGGGAAGGCCAGAGCCAGACGGATAGGGATGCGCTGAGTGGTATAGGGGAAGGTTGAGGGGGAGAGGGAGAGCTAGATACCTGGGCTTGTTGGGCAAGGCATAATGCAATGAATCCTGATGTGATTGCAATGAATCCGGATTGTGAAGGGGAGATGTGTAGGTTGGGGTAGGGTCTGTGGGTTTATGCAGGAGCACAGAGCTCTAGGGCCCCCTCCTCACTCCTCATAACTAGGATGAAGAAGAGGGAGAGGAGGAGAAAAAGGCAGAGGATGACACTACTCAGAGTTATATCCCAGAGGTGGGGAGGGGTGTGAAAAGTGGTCAGGAATTGATGGTGGAAGCATTTCCAGAAGGGACACTTGCTTGGGCAATCCTAATCATGGGCTAATGCTAATATTAGTTTTCATAAGTCTTCAGTCACAACCCCTTACCGAGTACCTTTTATGCTCAAAGTGCTGTAACTGTATCTGTAGGGGAATTTGAGATGAGTAAGACTGGAGCCTCAGCCTTCAGGGCCTGACACCAGAAGCCACATGAAGTGCAGGGGTGAGTCCTAGAACCCACTGTGGGGACAGTGAACAGGGAGGTTTGGAAAGGCTCCTCTCCAAAGGGTGGAATATGAATGGGCTTGAAGGAAGGGGAAGATTCCAATAGAAGGATGCCTCATAAGCGAAGACAGAGAGGCAGAGAGCACAAAGACATCTCTGTGATTAGATTCTTGTGTAGCTGGGCTGAAGTCCAGGTGAAGGTTCGGGAGTAGAGGATGAGCGGTATGGGAAACTGAGGCTTTATGGTTCGCTTCCTGGCTTTGCTTACCAGCTAAGACAGCCTGTACTGAATATAAGAAGGGAGGAACAGTAGGAAATAATGGAGCTGTGCCTTGAGAGGAGTACGTGGGTAGTATTACACAAGCTCATGGAGTGGAGAGGGGGTGGTGAGGCCAGGCATTTGGGGACCATTGGGAAGGCGACTACCTCACCTGGGCTGGGAGCTCAATGTCTGATCTAAAGGGGTGAGTGGAACTGAAAGGCAAGGACAAGGGGCTTACAGAAGGCACCTCACCAGCTGCACAGAGGTGTGCTTGGGTCTCAGATGCCCAGCGCTGGCTGGATGCTGCTGCCACTGATGGACATACAAGGTTGGTCTCCTGCCGGGGAAAATGTGTGTTTGGGTTTGACCTTTGAAGTGAATCCAACCAACAAAATGCTTCATTCCCACTACATGCAAAAGGTTCCAGTGGCAAACCAAACACCGAAATACCACTCTCAGTATTTGGGGGTCAAGGAGAGAAAAACGCTGGGGACAGCAACCAGGGGAACCACGGACAAGAGAAACTGAGGAGGCCGAGACACCTTACAAGATGAGACCTGAGGAAAATTAAAAGCAGAAAGTAAAATGGCGGCTGTGGATGTTTGTAAGATGACAGTTTCCTCAAGCTCATTCCCCAGCACTCCGATTCTGAAAGGTATTTTCAAGCGTCAACTGAGGAAGCCTCAGCCACTTTGCGCTAGTCTTTTTATGGCCATTTGGACACAAAACCTATTTTAATTAATTTTCATAGGTTCTTTTGTTTTGTTTTACCTTTTGCAGAGGTATATTTCTTTTCTTTTTCTTAAAAATAGCAACACCCTGGTTTTAAATAGGACCATGAGACAGCTCATTCATGTCTTGTACAGAAAATTAGAATTCCTTGCAGTCTGTTTTTAGTTTTCTCAGCTGTCCCTTTAACGTTATACATAATCGCAAAACATCTACAAGATTTTTCATTTAAATTACATACCATTGTTTTTCTTCCTGGGAATGCAAAGTCAATCAACTACTCTGGAATCATCTACACTCACACTTTATGTATTATTTGTAACCTGATTATGCTTTTGAATTTATAACTCTTCCTTTGTCCCTAATTTCCACTGTAGGGCATGCAGAACGCGTACGGCTTACAAGTAATAATCAGAAATATAATTTCTCATATAAAACTGAGATACTGGATTGTTTGATATATACTGTCTCTAAAAAATTAATCTACTTTTTTATTTTTGTTCTAATTTCATGACAGTTACTGCTTTCATTTATTGATGTGGCCAACATCCTGTGGGGAAGATGATCTATCAAAGCCTTATCACTTACTATCTGAGCACTAAAAGTTTCAAGAGAATTATTAGTGCTGTTACTATTCTGATGAAATAGCTTTATTTTTTCCATTTGCATTTCTCAAATCATGGTCAAGTCATAAAATGAGGAAACAACTTGTCAATAAGAAGGTATCAGCTGTGTTCACTTTTCATACAAATGAATAATCCATGAAGGGAATGCCAGTGGATGTTTTTGGAGGATACTCCTGTTAAGAGTGAGTTTTGTCTGAAACTAAAGTTTAGGGGCATTAAAATAAAAATCTGCTGTCCCTCTAATTTGTTTTCAGACTTTGTGTCATGGGTCACGGTCTAGCTAGCTTATGTTTAGCTCTTAGAAATAATTCCTCTGGGAGAAAGAATCACTACAGCTTCTTGCACAAAGAAGTAGTTCTTTGGGTATATGTTTGTCAAAGCCCCCTGTAGCTTTTGTGGCTGCCTAAAATTGTCCATTCCCTATTTTATCTTGAAGTGAGTATACCTAATAATAGAGTCTACATGCTTACTAAAAGAATCAGTATTTTTGGGTGCTTGGGTGGCTCAGTGGGTTAAGCCTCTGCCTTTGGCTCAGATCATGATCTCAGGGTCCTGGGACCGAGGCTCGCATTGGGCTCTCTGCTAAGCGGGGAGCCTGCTTTCTCCTCTATGCCTGCCTCTGCCTCTCTGCATACTTGTGATCTCTCTCTCTCTGTTTCAAATAAATAAAAATAAAATCTTTAAAAAAAAATCAGTATTTTTGAGATTCAAACAATGTACAGAGTCTAGCAAACTGAAGGCAGAAATATGATATGTTGTTCACATGGCTAAAAGGTAATCCTCAGAAATGTAATGAGGTTTCCTGGGATCAAGGAGGGGGTGGGGTCATGTAATCCCCCCATACTCACTCAGTAAACATACAGCTTTTCCTTAAACAATGGGGTTCTTTAATAAACAAGACTTATATTCATTTTGTCATTCTATTCAATATTTTCTAAACGGAGGTTCTCCATTCATAGAGAGTTTAAGAACATTTGGAGAGAATTTATGAAACATAAAGATGACTAGGTTTTCCAGGGACTCAAGATCAAAGGTCTAAGTAACACCCTAGGTGATTCCCTACACAGCATGAAGAAAAACTCCCACTTGAGAACCTCATTGGTCCTAAATATCTGTGAAGGAAGGTTTTCACAGACAATGGCAGAATAAGAAAAATATTTAATTGGACTGTTAATTTTAAAACACCTTCTGATATATTGGTATCTTTATCAGTTAGCAAATTTCTTTCAGTGTACTGTCTTAAACGATTCTTTTACAAAATTAAGAGGCAAAACCTCATGGAATCAAGCCCTAGTTTTATGAGTCTCCAGTTAGTAGAGATTGGAAGAGATCCCTAATTGCAAAGGAATTTAAGGAATGCCACCTGAGTGCCCAGTTGCTACTACTATATTCCATAGGAAGGAAGAAGGCTGACCTTTTGGAAGTCCTACTTTATGTGCTAGTTATCTTATATAACTTTATTTACTATTTCACCACGAGGGGTAATCAACACCATTTTACAAATGAAGAAACTAAGGCAGCAGAAACAATCAGGATAAGCAGCTTGTCCTGACAGTGAGAAGCAAAGGGAAGGAGCTACACGCTGGGTCCAGGCATGTCTGTGAAGCTCACTCCCGTTTCACTGCGTTGGAACTTTCCTGACTGACACAGCAAACTTGGGTGACTACTGCTAACTCTCTGAATGACAAGACTCAAGTTAAAAATCATCTTGGTCAGGTATAAAGAGAAGAGCCTAAGAGAAGAAGGAAAACAAGCAAACAACAGTAGTACAGAAGAATGCAATAGAGAAATTTAAAATCCTGAAAGAATAGGATAAATATATGAGGACATAGGACTTTCCGTGCCTAAGTTTAGAAAAGAAAGGCCTGGTAATACAGCTCATGTTACTTAGAAATGAACCAGAGGAATGACTTGCAGAGCACAATATCCTGGTCAAGGTAGAAACAGGTAAAGGAATCAAAGAAAAGAAACACAAATGGCCAACAGGGAAGAAAAGAAGGACAATGTAAAAAGAGACAAGGGATTCAGATCATTTATCTAACCAAGGAGCAGACCAGCAGGTACCCTGATATTGTCTTCCACAGGAGCTTTTCAGAAGTAAGGAGTATTTCTTATCCACAGTTGACTTCTAGTGATTAACACAATGCTTTTAACACAGTGGTCACTTGGTAAGTCTTTACTGAATGAATCTCTTAAGACACATAGGAGGTATCTCTAAAGAGAATCATGACCATATGTGATCTGTATTGGTATGAGGAAAATTTTTGAACAAGAACGGGAGCTCAAGTTTCTACAGAGAAAAGTTGTATCTTTTCCTCTCTGTATTCTTATTGCCTAGAATGCATGTACTCAACAAAAGTTAGAGCAAGTAAATGAGTTTTGGTTGTATATACAAGGCGTTTTGACCCTCAGCACATGAGAATGAAATATATTTCAAAGGCGGTTTACTCTCTATCCTTGGGTTGAAGAAGAGTTACTTGACATTAGACAGGTCAGTTCTCACCACCCTACCCATCTTGAAAGGTAAAAAATTGCTATACTTTCTTCATCTCTTCTCCATTCCCTTTGCCACGCACCTGGCTTATTTTCCTTCTGGACTTTTGTATTTGACTTCAACGTAGACATCCCATCCAGTCTCCTTCACATACTGCAGCCATACTGGTCTTCCTAAAGAATTACTCTAATCGGGTCACTCTTTCATTTAAAAACACAACATAGAACCCAAGAGTTTCCTAACACTTCTTTCAAAAGGTAATCGAGGACTTCCATGGGCTGGCTCCAACCCCTTCCCCTAACTGTATGTCCTTTTTAAAAAATACTTTCCTTTATCTACATTCCAACCCAATGGACATGTTCAGTTTTCCCCATACATCCAATATTTCCCTTCTCAGGACTCCTGCCACTCTTTTCCATTTCCCTACTCACTTTCCATTGGTTCTAATCACGCCCATCTTTCAAAGGTCACCTAGCCCAAATACAGCTCTTGATTGCTTTGTAGGAAGTATTTTCTGTCCTGCTGAATGACTATAGAACCTTGCTTAACCCCTCTTGCATAGAACTTATTTTCAACTTCTAGTTCAGTCATTTTAGTAAATTCTTTGTATCACATGCTACCATGAGTTCCTTGAGACAAAGCTGTTTTGACTTTTTTGGTGCTCCTCTGACCTAGCCTAGTATCTTATTATTTATCTGCAGTTCATATGAGAACAGCTATACTGCATCACAGATCTCTCACGATTAATCACATTCTGAATTGTACTCTTTTCATAACTTGCCTATTCTTCTCCCATTTATGTTGAAGTTCTTGGAGAGCACAAAGGATATAAAAGAAAAGAAACAAGAGAAACAAGGGGATTTGGAAGTGAGTAAAGACAAGAGGCCCAGTGTTGTGGTCTTTCCTCCACTGCTCCCCAGGATATAGTGAGGGGATTATGATGGAAACAGGCACCTGCAGCTACTATCAGATGACCTTCCATGGGCATCCAGAAAATATACCGAGACTGAAGGAACATGTCTGAACATCAGTTCCACTGAGCACACCAAGAGACAGCCAGTATACAGAAGAAGTGTTTTTTCAGTATGCTGATGACAGATCAAAGTCCTTACCAGTAAATTCACTGACCAAACTCTCATCAATGATGAAATGAGATTAATAGAAAGAAAGAGCATGAAAATAAATATTAGTGGCAAAATGTTATATGTTCAGCACCAAAGAAGTGAAATATATATCCATCAATGACAAGGAAGTTAACTGGGTACATATCAGAGAGACAGGAAATGAGTATCTGTCAAGAATAAAGTGTTATGAACTCAATACTTGCAATGATTAAGTAGCTATCGACCATTTTTCACCATCATATATGGAGTTTGTTTTAGAAGTCTTTAAACTAGCCAAAATTTTTGCTCGAGAACAATGACAATGGTCTGGGCTTTTTAGAAAGAAAAAAAAAAGAGAGAGAGGGAGAGAGAAGGAAACTTGTAATAAGATAATGTCAACATATTTCAAACCATAACTTGGTTTAATAAAATGGTTATATGATTTCTATGACCCTACTTTAGAAGTATTTTTTAATTTCCTCACTACTCATAGAAGAAACAAGGTAGAAATCTGAAGATTCTCTCTATTAAGCCCCTGCACTGGCTAAAAGACACAAGGTAGCCCACTCTTGATGAGGTCTCCACATGTGTGTCTGTGCTTGCATACATGTACATAAATATGCACCTGTGTCTATGGAAATTATTCAAAGACATATAAGGAGAACCCATCAAATTGGTAATATTAAAGATAGCTTTATTTCCCATCATGTTTACTCTGAAGTCATATATAATCTTGTTATAATAAGTAAAATTAAACCATTGCAAAGACCAGTAAAATCCCAGGCAAAAGCTGATATGTTGGTATGAGCTCTGACCAAGAGCTCCAATTGAGTAAACCATTATAATTAATAATAAAGCACAATTAATAATTGCATCATTAGCAATACCAATAAGTAAATTAAACTAAACATCAATTACATCGCTAAATTGATGTATTGCTTGAATATTTACTAGAGTAAATGGAAAACTCATCAAAGATATGGATAGATGTTCTGAACAGATGCCATTTGTTAACTCCAGGTCAGGTGCCAGGCTTACTTGCAAAGATTGTTTCTGAGATAGTTATTTACTCTCCTAAATGAAAACAGCATGTGAAAGAAAACTTCAGAACCACTCTGTATTTTTCCAACTTCATATTTAATGTCTAAAAACGTTATTCAATGCGATAATCTATAAGCTTTCTTAATGGAGTTCTATTAAAGTGAGTCGTCTAGTGCCCCCTGGAGAACGGATCAAAGAGAGGTGTCCACATTTAAACCAAGGACAGTGAGGAACAAAGGAACCCCAAATGGCCAGGACAATAAAGGGAGCCTGGCATTTATTCTGTGGTGCAGGGCTACAGGGAAGAGCAGAGTAGGTTATACACTGCTTTGGGCTATTACTGCTTCAAATAAAGCAGTTGTCTTTGAAAATGCAGTAACTTTTTCATCATTATCATCATCACCATCATTGCCAGGAGCACGACAATAGCCTGGGCCATGCTGATGCAGTTTATATCCCAAAGACAGGCAAATGGAAAATATCATCTGTGGGGGACTCATTACAGGTCTTGACATGTGATGGAATAATAACGTTCCTCTCACGCTCTGGTGCTCCTGGAGACCAGAGCGTGCACATGGTGTCCATGTAAATAACACCCTCCATAGTGTCAAGAAATCCATTCATTTCCCAGAAAGTTCAATTTGGAGCCTCTCAGAGGGGCTGCAGCTCTCAAATTTGGGAGTGGCAGTGGCCCCGATTAATTACCTAGTTCTCTTGAAAGACCAGAGGGCCCTAAAACAATCTTCTATTGGAATAACAACAGCGATGTATAAAGGAAGTTACCAGCAACTGCCAATTCCTCCTCTTTACCCTGAGCCTGCTTGGTGCAGGTCCTTTGTATCTGTCATTGTATTCCTTCTCCCAAGGCCTACCATGAGGCTAAGAAAAGTAACCTCTCTGTTTTAGAGATAGGGAAACTGAGATTTAGAGTTTAAGAGATTCGCTCCCCCTCCCCCAAAGCCTGGACTTTGGACTCACTACATTTTATCTAAAGTAAATGCAACAAACAAACAAACAAACAAAAATTAAAGTGAATATTTTCTAAATTATACGCACTGGGATCTGGAGTTCTTAATGTGAACCACCCTGCTAAAATCTGGTGCAGAGATTCATTAGGCCAAGATTCCTGTCAGATATGTTTCAAAACTGCCCTGGGAAACCACGTGGTTTTAAAAATGTCCTGAAGTCTAAACCTGAGGGCCCTCAACTCACTGTTACTCATGAGCTGGTCAAAGGGACCGTGATTCTTATACTTTCCCATCGCTTATACCCGTAAGGGCAGATGAGACAATGAGCACCCAAGGTGTATTCTAAGTGATCTACTACTGGCAGGAAATTTCTTCTTTTCAAATAAAGCATGCAGATGTTGCATTTTACTCAAGGACATACTAATTTTTAATAAAAATACTGTTTTGACTGATTTATCAGCAAGGAAAGTGATAGCCCCTTGGTCCTGTACCTCCATGAAATCATGGATTCCCATTTGACAAGCATATGAGATGAGAAAGTGGCAAGAAAAACACTACAGTTCCACCAAAAAGAGCAACCTCTCTTCCCCTGGCCCCTAGCACAGCCTTCCCACAGTGAGAACCCTGACCAGATATAAAACCAAATAAAAAAACTGATCCTAGACTACATCCTGTAGTGGAGGAGGGAAATGTCACAAAAAGCATTTTAGGTTTGGCAAACTGAAATAAGAAAATAATGAGTTAGAGTAAATCCATTACGTTGATAACTCTAGTCTGATTATATAATAGAATATCCCTATCCTTAGCAAGTATGCACTCAAATATTTAGGGGTGAAGGGTCATGACATGGGTAAGTTGTTCTCGAATCCTTCAGAAAAAAACCATATGTATGTGGGCACACAGGTGTGGGGAGAGAGCAAATGACAGAACAAATAGGGTAAAACGTTTCCAACAGATGAATGGGATAAAGGCTATACCAGTATTCTCTGGGATATTTTTATTTTTGCAACTTAAAGTTTGACATTATTTACAAATAAAAAGTAAATGTGTTTTCTGTTCAGAAAAAAAGTAAAAGAAAAGAAAAAGAATGAATGGTGGCCTAGAAATGCCATGGTTTGAGAACGAATTGGATATCACCCAAAATCCTCTCACCTTGGCAACTATGACATTTCTAAAAGTTGTGTGGATGTATGTGTGTTTGTGTGTTGGGGTGTGTGGTTGGGAAATTTTAACCTGCTAGAATTTTAGAAGCCCTTCTTTTTAAAGACTTTAGGCCTTCCTCTTAGCCCCCTGGAGTCACAGATGAACACTTCTTGGCATTGACCAATATTGTCAAGATGGCAAATGAAATCTGTCCCCATTGGAAGGACTGTGCTTTTCTCCTTTCACTGGCCCATCCTGATTGTCCCCTGATTCTTTTACAAGGTCAAAAAAGCATTTAGAAGAAGAATTCTTTCTTTGAAAGGGACATTTATTCATTCTAGATCTACCCTCAGTTTTCTTGATCTGCTACTTCTTCTGTATCATGCAGTGTCAAGATCATGAAGGAATTTCTGACTCCTTTCCATCCTGAGTATGTATATTGGATCACATCTACAGATGTTGTAAAAACCCCCCTCTAACAAATGATAAGTATTTTACAGTATTCTAAAGATACTTATTTATAAAAGAGATTAGTTCAAAGCCAACCAAAAAGTTAATTGCACGACAGCAGAACATGGCCCTTTGCCTACAAATTCTGAATGAATTTCACAGATGCCTTACACCTAAAACTGTCAGAATTAATCTTGATGCCTTATATTCTAAATTGTAGTGACATTTGTCTAAAGCAAAAAATGAAAATCAGAATATCAGGATTGGTATCTATCAACAAGTAGATGCTTTTGAACATCTACTATGTGTCTGGTTCCGTGCTGGACACTAGGTTGAAGAGAAAGACCTAGAGAAATAGACAGTGTCACTCAATTTTGATAAATATTTTTAAAATATCCAGGACTTTTCCATGTTTACTCATATCAAGGATGAATTAATTTAATTTCACTATAAAATTTAAGTATCTTTCCTTAGAAAAAAGGCAAGGAAATTCAACTCATCAATATGAAATCTTTCATGCAAAAATCTTGAACTATTTTTCAAACTGTATGCACTTGCTTTTTCACAACATATTGAATCTCTTAGCAAAGACTTGGTTTATTTTGAGCTCAAAACTTTATTGCAGCATCTGTGTTGGACCTGTACAATGCCCTAGATTCATATTGAAATTAAAAGGTAAGTTTCCTAAAATATAAAATTTCAATTTGCTCTTTTCAAGACAGAATGCTCTATGCCATAAGCAAATAAAAGACAGTTAAATACATTGTTTTATTTTCCTTTATCACCCTGCTGATAGAAGGGAAAACACAAAAGGATATTGAAAAATGAAGTTGTTCTCTTATATTGAAAATCGTTACACAGAAATTCTTAAGTTTATGTAGCAAAAATGGAAAACAATACTATTTTGGTGCAATATACATCTTTTAAAATATATTATTTCTGAAACTAAATGCTTGACATTTGACTCAGTATTTCCTTCCCCAAAATGACAAGGAAAAAGCAACAGAATCTCCCATGGCAGTCCTGTATCCCCTCACCATTTTCTTGTAACTATACTGTTTTATAGATGAAACTGCCATAGCAAAATGACAAATATAACACATAAAAGAACAAAAAGGGGTAATAAATCACCAGTGACACTACAGCCCATTAAAATGCATTCAGCTGGTGTTGCAGAAAGAATAAAAATTTCCTCTCACTTTACATTCTTTGCGGCGGAAAAGGAAATTTTTAGAATCCTCAAGCAACCTTTATAAGAGATGCTGAAATTCCAACCAAATTCTCCCCTCACTAACTTTCCATATTGGCCTCCATGGCCAAAGTATATATAGCACTGATGTGTAGTATATACATCTCCCCCTTCACTATTTGAAAAGAGAGTGCCTAAGATAAGGGGGCTTGTGAAGTGCTAGTCACCCATATTGATATGATAATGTACCTGAAAAATGAGGCTACCTGATTAATTGGAAAATGGTAGCTTTAATTCAGCCACTGTTTCCAATAAATGGATTATCAGCTTAAATGAAGAGTTTGGCTATTTTTATTTATAAGGAAGCCTAAAGGGGGCATTATCTTCCGTTTATTTTTACCCAAAATTCTCTCTCAAGATTAAATCAAAGCTCCTGATACTGAGGCAGAATCAATCATACAGGTACTATTTTTTGGAGAACAGCTGAATATATGTCAACTTATTTCATTAAACATTTACCATTATTACACATGGTTCAAGATACTAGTAAATTTTTGTGTGTGTGTGGAATAATTAGGCAACATTTTATGTTGGGTTTTTTGTTTGTTTGTTGATGTTGGTTTTAACAAAGATCCTTGGTATCCCTGAGAGGAACATTGCACTTTTTGGATTTTGAATTCTCTGCATCTCTTAACACAGAGCTAATTACACATCAAGCTTCCCAAGGGGACAAGAAGCTCTTCACATAAAGGATGAATGAGTGACACTTCTCTCCTACAGTATGGACAGTGGACATGTTGGGAGCTGGGCAGAGCCTATCTCCCTAAAGCTAAGTATTTCAGCGATGGCAAAGTTATAACTTAGTTCTATCAGACTGGAACTGCATGTCCCACTTGCTAACAAAACCTAACCATGGGATGGCTATGTGACACTTGGCCCAGCCCTTGTCTCCCTGAGTCCCATTTCTCCTGATGGCAGCCATAGCTGGGGGCTCCTCTGTGGTACAGATATTATTTTTCTTAAAAAAAAAAAACAAAAAACTGGGGTGTGGAAATAGGTTCATGCCTTTAAGGGCATTTTAACTTTTACACATGAATTCATTCCACCAGAAATTTATAGCTGGTCTCTGAGTGTCTTTCAAGTACCAAGCACTGAGTGGCGGGTTGTAGAAAGTATCAAGATAAAAGAAAGAGAGCCCCTGTAGTAGTAGATAAAAATATTTCTACATATATTTCCTAGTCGACAAAATTAACAGTCTTCAACACAACATTTTATGAGTCTAATGACTGAACTCTTAAAAGGACAAAATATAAGTGTCTGCAGCGAACGGTGGTGAGATTTTATCTGAGTGACCATATATTCAAATAATATTGCTGAGTTTTATTATCCTTTATGTTCTTTGTCAATTTTGATTCATATGAATACCCTGGTAAATAGCTCTCAAAATAAATGAAGTGGGTAACTCATGCAAGAGGTTGAATGAAACCATTCCATCTCAAAGGTACTTAGAGCATTCCTTCGATATGTTTGAACTTGTCGCTTAAATTCCCTACCAGGTGCTCTTCCATGCTGATTGCAGATTATCAAGACCCCAGGGCTGGAGCTGACGCTCTATTTGTTTGCTGGCATTTAGCTCTTCTGTTCACACCCGTTCCCTCTGTTCTTTTTTTCCTAGGCTGCTGGACAATCTTCCATTTCTTAGAGTTTTCTTCCAATCTTTAGCCTATTTCATCTGCCCTCCAATGTTTCTAGTGTGGCTGAAGTGTACAGTGCAAACTTGAACCTGTCCACCCCTGAAAATACCTCAATGGCTGCCCATTGCTTGTAGGATCAACATGAAAGTCCTTTATGTAACTTCTGAGGTCCCAGTTGGCCTCTGTCTGTCTGTACAAGTTGACCACTAATAATAACACATCCTTTTTGCAGGATGTTCTCTGCTCTCCAGCCACGAGGGCCTTTTTTTTTTTTTTCTTGGTAATATTTCATTCTTTGTCATGCTACTTTTCACCACTGAACCTTTGCACTTGTTGTTCCTGCCACTGACTAAGCTCAAATTCAGGAAATAATCACACCATCTTCAAGCTGTATTCAGTCCTCTGAGCTCCTCAGTATGGTTAAAATACAATTTTAGTTACCACTTCATTTACAAATAGAGAACCCTTGGTTTATAGAAGGGCAAATGCAGCCTATCTGCACTTAGGCCTGTCCCAGCTTATTGTTGCTAAAGAGTACCAAAGATCCATTGGCTGGGTCTGACAGGTGGAGGTAGAGAAGTGGTCAGATGCAGTCTAGGAAGTGGGAGGAAACAGACAATGTTGGTGTGAATGGGTAGGCCACTCTCTAAAACAATTAAATTAAAATTAAATCTTTCTTGCTAAAATAAATGGCTGATTAAAGTTGTACTTTTAAAAAATAGGTTGAAAACTATGGATCTGTTTTATTTGCAGTGCAAAGGTCTACTGAATCAAATATATACATACACACACACACACACACATTTATATTTATATTTTTTTAAAGAAGAGATGAATTTTGTGACTAACATAAAATCAGTCCAAAGTAAGCAAAATAAAAAGATTCAAAAGTTTCTAGTTCTCATCAAAATTTATTCAAACTTTACTAACAATATGGGAAAGCTATAAAATATCTGGGACTAAATTTAACAAGAAAGGTCATCAACTGTTCAGTAAATAATGTAGAACACCTGCTAGGTGCCCATGCGCTATACTGGGAATAAGACAGAGAGACAGAGCCCTGCCTCCCCCTCCTTCTGGGAGGAGACAGTAATTGGTAACTGCACAAAGAAGCAGAGTAATGGGCAGGGCAATGGCCTGGGGCCAAAAAGGCATTGTGTTTCAGTATGGTGGTCTAGGGAGGCTTCTCTGAGGGAAGAACCTCCACTCTGAATTCTGAACTTTGAGAAGGAGCTAGAAATATGAAGATTAGGGTTAGAGTTTCAGTCTGAGGGAAAAGGAAGTGCAAACTGCTGGTGTGGGATCCAGCTTGAATCTTTGATGAGAAAGAAGATCAGCACTGAGTGTGGGAAGTGTTGGAAGGCAAGGGCCAGGTGTGAGAGGAGCCAGACCATGCGCCCCCTACTTTGCTACAACATGACGTTTAGAATTTATGCAAGTGCTGTAGGAAGCTATACAAGGGCATTAAGAAGAGGAGTGATAGAATGAGACTTCAATTTCCAAAAGTCAGTCCAGCTGCCATGTGGCAAATGAGTCAACAGGGATCCGTGAGAGTATTTAAAATGTGTGGGTGGTGGTCCAGACTGGTGTGATGGCCACAAGAAGGTGAGATGCCATTGAACTTAGAATACATTTTTAGAGGGAGAACTGACAAGGCAAGGTAATGCAGAAAACTCCAAATTTGTATTACAAGTCTTATAATAAGATTTGAATTGATGGAGAGATTTACCATATTTCTACAGTCAGGATAATATTTAGATTTGTTAAGATCCCAGTGAGAACCTCAGTGGCATTTTTTGAACCTGACTGCCCAGTGTGAACTTGACCAACTTCTCAGGGCCTACGATATGTCACAAAATAGCAGATGAAGATTCCTGTCCTCAAGGGCTTGTATTCTATGAGAGGGGAAAGACGGGAGCAAACAGAAGTAAGCACATAAGGTGAGGAAAGTTATAAAAAGGAAGAAAGTAGCAGCCTAAGGGGACAAATTGTGAGGAGAGGATGGGGAGAGATCTCATGGAAGGCTGCAGTAGGAAGAAGGGTGAGTATTCATGGCCGACCTTGTTGAGAAGGTAGACTTAAGCAAGAAGTACTAGAGGAAGGAGGGTTAGTCAAGTTGATGTCTGGGGGAGAATATTCCTAAGCAAGGGGAAAGTGGGAGCAAAGGTGGAAGGAGGAAGCATGGCAGAAGAGGAGTGATGGAATGAGAACAACAGGGAGGTCAGGGCAACGGATGTGGAATCAGTGTTAACAACAGGTGTGTTAACTAACACCTAAGGCTGTAGGCCATCATAAGGACTGATAAAGTTAACAAGGAGGCATCAGTGGGGAGGGATTTTTGACAAAGAGTATGGGGAGAATTCTAGTTTTATCAAGTAATAAAATATCATAAAAGCCATCATAATAAAAAATTATGATAAATATGTAGGAAGACCCAAAGAGGACCATGACAAAATCTATACATGTATCTTAACACATGACAATATGGCATTTCAGTTCTGTAAGAAAATTACTGTTTATTTAATCAGGAGAGCCAGTCTAACTGCTGTCTCTCTGGAAAAAGCTAGACCTCTCCCTTGGCAATACACCACACCATATCAGTGGTCATTTCCAGATGAATTCGAGAGCTAAAATTCAGGGGACTGGCTGAATAATCACAGAGATGTGAACACCTTCTCAGGCAAAACAATAACCTTGGAGAAATAAAGGAACATGGGAACATATTGATTATTTGAAAATGCAAACTTCTTTAAGCCAAAAGACACCGTGGAGTCAAAACAAGAGTGACTGATGGGAATAAGTATGAACGAACAGAGAAGAAATGCAAATGGCCAATGACCATAGGCCAGGATGCCTGTCTTTGGGAAAGGTCAGGAGAATCCCATCTTCACGCACCATATTGGAAGCATGAGGTGATAAGCATCAAAGCACGTGGAGCTGGGAGAAGGGGTGCTTAGCAGGTACTTGGGGATGAATTGCTACAATGTGGAAGGAAAGGACTGTACATAAAAAATGAACTTGGCCTTTGACACCAATTTGGGAATCATTGAGAAATAAATGTTGTAATGGAAAGAACACATACAAGGTTCTTTATTCCAGTTTTTTTATTTTATTTATCCAATTTTTTATTTTATTTATCCAGTTATTTATTTTACTTTATTTTTTTCCAGTTATTTTATTTTATTTTATTCCAGTTATTTTATTTATCCAGCTATTAATTTTATTTTATATATTTCAGTTATTTATTCCAGTTTGTGGTGGTGATTATTGTTGTTAGCAGGAAAAAAAAATGGTGAAAATATGAATGTCCCTGAACAAGGGACTGAGTGAAAAGATCATCACATGGCCCTACAGAAGAACAATCTTCAACTTGGTAAACGAATGTCTTAAGATTGATATGTATTGGTTTGAAGGAGAAATCATCGGTTATTGAATGTAAAATGCAAGTGGCAGAGCTAAGTATATAAATGATAGTGAAAACGTCTGGATATATTTTTATATCTATATATTTTTGAAGATTTTATTTATTTGTCAGAGAGAGAGCACAAGCAGGGAGAGTGGAAGAAGGAGAAGTAGGCTCCCTGCTGAGCAGAAAGCCCGATGTGGGACTCGATCCCAGGAACCCAGATCATGACCTGAGCCAAAGGCAGTTGCTTAACCGACTGAGCTACCCAGGCACTCATATAAATATATATTTATATATAAGATTTTATTTATTTATTTGACAGAGAGAGATCACAAGTAGGCAGAGAGGCAGGCAAAGAGAGAGAGGAGGAAGCAGGCTCCCCATGGAGCAGAGAGTCCGATGTGGGGCTTGATCCCAGGACCCTAGGATCATGACCTGAGCCGAAAGTAGAGGCTTTAACTCACTGAGGCACCCAGGCGCTCCTATATTTATATATTTTTATGTAGAGAGAAAGACCTCTATTATAGGTGCTGGGGATGAGGTCAGTACAGATATAGGATACAACTGTTCAGTATACCTGAGTTTTTATAAGCTTTGTTCACTGGCATATCCTAAGAGCTGAGCACAGTGTCTACCGTATGTAGCAGACACTCAGGAAACATGTGCTTGCTGAATCAATGAAGGAATAAAAGGGTTTGTGTTGTTCCCATAATTGAAGAGTGTGTTAAGGCAGAAAAACACTAATAGGTCACATTTATTGAGGGCTTGCTAAGTACTTCAGTTGCTCCATTTAATCCTCACAACTTTACTGTGAGTAAAACTGAAACTCCCATTTCACTGATGAGCAAACTGAGCCACAGAGATCTGAAGTAACTTGCCCAAGATCACTCTGCCGGTAGGTGACACAGCTGGGATTTGAACCTGACTGATTTAGTCCTCAAGCCCATGTTCCCACTGCCATGCTACCCATAACTCTTCTAACGTGAGCTGGTGCCCAGCCCAGAAGCCTGTGTGAGAGGAATCCCATGGAAACCCACAAAGCACTGTTTAAGAACGACTGGATTAGATAATGTATAGGGTTTCCACTGCGGATGGTCTCTGGCATCTGACTAATGAGCATCTATGGAACAAAGGATTTGAGGTCCTTACGTTTCCCCATGTACCTCCCCCTACAGTCACCACCAAATTTAGATCCTAATTTCGGCTTCCTGCCTAGTGTCAGCCCTTGCCTAGGGCTCAAAATCCATGAGTTGAGACAAATAGGATCTAGCACTCTCCTTTATTCTTTGTAAAGATGGCAGGAGAAACACATGTTCTGGAAAGATGGTGTTAGGGCTTCAGGGTATACTTAAATTTGATCTTTGCTACAGATTCCACTTATCAGTGAAGGTCTGAGAAATCTCCTTGGGCTGCTGCTGGTGAACCTCAATTATGGTGGCTTCTGTGACCCAACAGCTAGGACCCGCTGGGCTGTGAGGAAGGCCGAACGTGCCATGGCTGGCAGAGGGCAGCCTGCCTAAGACAGAGGGCACAGCAATGGAAGGGGAGGTCTGAGCTGGCTGTCTCGGGCTCGGGGCTGAGGGAAGAGCTGGGTGGGAGCAGAGGGCAGTGTTCTATAACTCTGTATGCAGGGGACATTCACTGATCAGGGGGAGACATCAAGGTGAGGGGAAAAGCACCAACCTCAAGTAGAATTACTCTGCCTGTTCTGTCATTTGTCAAGCAACACTTGGGAGTGTGAAGATAGGAGCCAGGTAAGCAGGTGATGGGATTTCTCAGGCTGGGATCCAGGATGATAGGTGGTGAAGGCAAGGGGGCAAAGGGCCCAGAGCATCCAGATGTCAATAAAAACCCACCCGAAAGGGCTGTGTGGGGCGTCCGGGCCAGGTGGGAAGTAAGTGAGGCCTGAGGGGCCCAGGAAGGGACGGAGGAGAGCGTGGAGGGCACAGAGGGCTAAGAGGGAGAAGTTCAAACAGATGCTGAGGTTAGAAGAGCCCAGGGCTCAAGTCACAAGGCCTGGAATCTGATTTCTCTCCCTGACTTGACTGCATTGCAGTCCTTTGGGGCCCGTGGAGGTGTTTAATCCCTTTGTGTTTCCTTTTCTCAGCTGAGAAGACTGATAGTGTTCTCTCAGTGAAATAAGGCCTGTGCAAGTCTCCAGCACAGAGCCCAGAACAAAGAAGGTTCTCGTACATTCAGAGGCTTGACTTCTTCAGTGGGATGGAATTCAGGGACTTCCATGTTTTAGACTTTACAAAGAAAAAAAACTCCATTGAGGTGTCAGTGACATCCAACTTGTGACTTTGGGTCAGATCATGAACTCAGGGTCATTGGATGAAGCCCTGTGTCAGGTTTGCCTCTGAGAGGAGTCTGCTTGAGATTCTCCCCTTCTCCCTCTGCCCCTACCCCCATGTGTACATGCTCATAAATAAATAAATAAATAAAACAAAACTCTATTTGTTTTAAGAGCTACATTAAGGAGAAAAAGAAATTCTTTGGAATTTATCTCATGATCACTTTGCCTACACATTGGCAAAATTCTGTGACCAAATTCCAGCTAGCTCCTCTGAACTCTACCTCCCCTAGTCCTCAAACTTGGCCTGTCAAGACTTGAACACTGATGGTTTCTAACCATTCAAGGCTGTATCCTTAGATGATCTGATCCCCCTTAAAATGTCTGCCTGAGGAAACTCGAGGCTGCCCAAAGAACTGAGGGTTTGTTCCAGTGACACCTGAAGACAGGGCCCGTTTCCTAGCTCCTAGGGGAGGGCAGCAACCCAACGTGGATAAATGCCAGTAAGCAAACCAGGTGGGGATCTCATGTACCAAGAAACCCTTCCTGATGGCTGTAATTTCTCACTGCCCTGACTCCACTGAGCCCTTGTTTGCATCCTGCCTACCCCCTCGTTCTCCTTTTAAAACACCGGTCCCATCTGCACACCTCTATCCCCTACAGTCGCTAGTTGCTGAATAAAATCTGTTTTTACAGCTTTAATGTCCAGCTGTGTTTACCTTTGACAATACAGACATATGCTACATGTATATTTTTCAAAACTTAAAATGGTGTGGGAATAATTGTTGGCCAGTTCTCGCTCTCTCTTTTTTTCCTCCAGTACTAATTATATCTAGCGAGTAATTCTACATGCTCTGCTATATCTGATCTGTACTTGAGTCCCAGAAGCCACTTTGTTTATAAATATTCTAAGATACCAATTTTATCATATTAGATGTATGGGTGAACCAAAACGGATGATAAAAAATTTGTTTAAGGAAAACATTCTCTACAGCATTTCAGAGTTGGCTGGGTTATTAAATCATAAACAGAAATATCTTCATATAAAATAAACAGCCTACAGATATTTGTAAAATTAACTAAAAGATCTTGAAGAGAAATTTCTAGTGTGTACAGCTTTTAATTTTCTTCCTAAAGCAGTACTATATTGCAGACAATTAATCACATAATAAAGGAAACAAAGTGGAAACCAGAAGTATTTCCAGTTTCTAGAACTTTCTCTGTGTGCACTCTTTAGAGTGGTTTTGAGGTAGATAGTACCTTTATTCCAGTTACATATTCTGTTTCCTTTTATAATCTCCTAAATCCAGTGGTTGAGTAAAGCATTTTTTAAAGCTGTGGGTTACAACCCAAGAGTGGGAAATGAAATCAGCTTAGTAGGTAGTGACTAGAATTTTTTAAAAAACAGAATAAGATGGAACAGAATAGAACACATCAGAGTACATCTTACTCAGTGAGTAGCCTTAGCAGTATGGTTTCTAAGGTCTTTGCTTCAGTTAAACTAATGTGTCAGTATATGTGTGTATGTTGCATAATGATGTATTCTCACTGTTGATTGAGTAGACAAATTTAAAGACACTCCTCAGCGCAGTGACAGGCCTGCTCATCCAATGTACTAGTGGTCTGCGGACTGATCTGCTTTTGCTCAATGAATCAGATCAGTTAAATCTAGGAGAATTCTGCTGTGTCTGGCACAGTCCTGGTGCCGACATCAGGTCACCAGGGCGCTTGTGTTCTTTGTTAGGCAAGTGAGTGAGGGCCCACCCATGCCAGGGAAAACTCAAGCTTCACGTGTCATGTTCTGGGACGAAGGAACTATGTTGCAGAGAACTATCTCCCTAAAGCTTCCTAGTATAAGTACAGCCTTGAGCAGCCCTTGTAGAAGTATGATGTCAGCAGATACAACAGAATGAACAAAAATACCGCAGAGGGCACTTCAGAACATATCTATCCCTCATGTGTCTCCTGTTGGCTTCTGGAAGGGATGATATTGATTGAATAAACAAAGTCACAACTGTTAAATGGGTCACAGATGTGCAGTGTTCACAATTGTCCCAGAGACCATTTCCTAAGCTGCTCCGCATGATGAGAAAGGCTTGGAAATCCATGTCCTTTTCACCCATTAGTTACAAAACTGTTGTCTTTTACTAACTGCTAAATGACGAGCATGATGGTAAGTTTTCACTCCGAAGAGCATGTGTGTACATGGGTTTTGATGTGACTAATGCAAAATGCCTGATGCCAGAGCCTGCATAACCATCCAGAGTAAAGCTCTTTATAAAAGTCAGTAGATCTATACCTGGCACACAGAAGGTGCTCAATAAATGTCAGATCAGTGATTGAACACATTAAGCCTCAAGCTTGCAGTATGACTCATGAATAAATCTATTAAAAAAGACAGTGTTACCGCTATCAAAGTTGATGGCTGATGCAAATGGAAAAGGCAAAAGAAATATTACTTGATTTTGATTTTATCTGGGTTAGATTAACCATCATTAAAACCAGTGGTAAATACTGAAAAAAAGAAAAAGATCAGAAGTAGGTTTTTTTTTTTTTACTGGTTTTTGAGGCTTATTCTAACACTCCATCATTTTAATATCTAATAAACCAAAATAAATGATGGAGATCTCCTGCAGCCTTTAAATGAATGGCAGCCATACAGTACAGCAATATATGTGTCCTTCACAGACTAGTTCCCAAGTAACAAGATACGCTGGATTGGAAAGCTTTGGGAAGGAGGCTGATTTATGAGGTATCTTCTTAATTATGCAAGTTTTAGAGAGAAATCTATGTTTCAGAAGTCTCACTTACTTTATGTCTAGTAAACAGCATGCTTAATATGGAAGTAGTAGATTCAGGCAAAGCTTGAGAACAGCACAGCATTTATTAAAGGATAGTGGGGCCAACCCATTTTTAATGGTTAGCTGACAACATTGGTGCCAGCTGGGGGTCAGACTTGCTCAAGGATCTCAGGTTACTTCCACGATGGACACCTAACCTGACCACGGGCCATGTGCAGTCCTTACGTAGGAAGGTTTTAGAGTGGAAAGCTTATGTTAAGAGAGACACTACCCCTTAAGCACTTCTATTGTTTGGGAAGAGCACTTCAGAAATTCAGGGTAAGAAAGAGTCTGTAACAAGTAGGACTTGAATCAGTAAAAGAAATGTGCTTGAAAAGAAACTTGGAAGCAACAGAAGCAGAACAGTTAATAATAATTTTATAGCTTTCAGGCCCTGAAACAGAGGACTGGAAATGTGTAGAGAATTCCAGGGGAGGAAGAAGTAGAATTAGCCTACATTTCTTCGCCTTACGAAACTCAGTCTGTACATTTCCAGAGTCTCAGTAGCTTTTATTTTCCAAAATAATAAGCTCGCAGAACAACTTAAACATTTATGAATTCTTACCATGAGTTAAGCTATGCTTTCCCCCGCTCTTTAAACGTTAGAGAATATTCCCTTGTTGCATACACTTAAAACAATTGCTGGAGTGGAATTCTATGGAAAGTGGCAGAATGTTCTACAACCTGCCACAAACTACAACATCGATGATGTCCCTGGGACCAGAATTTGAACCCTGCCCATGTAATTCTATCAGACATCTTGACCATGGCTTGCTTTTACTGCTGGACAAAAATTTGTCTTCTGGGGTTCTCTGGCCACTCACCTTCAATCTGGAGTAATTGACTGGGCTCTTTCCTTAGGTGTTTCTGCAGATGTCCATACACCTTTAGAGATAGTATGGATGGAGAAGCTAATTTCTCTTAGCTAAGTTCTCTTTCTGTGTGCTTTTCCTTTTACAGAGAAGCACGCAGTTCAACTCCATGACTCAAAGCCATTCAATTTTTTAAAAACTTCCCTAAATTATTCAATGCATTTGACTTGCAGATGTGTCACTGCTTTATATAAACACTTTGGTTCTAGAAGGAATGCAGTCAGCTCTGCTGCAGTTGTAAGTACATGAAAAGCTGTTTGAACGGTGTCACCCCAAACAGCTTTGGGTGGCTCCAATTCAAGACTGTGTGTTGCTAAATGTGCGTGCAAACTAGACCCTACAAGGTGGAAAATAAACCTCGCTCACCCTCATCCTGCAAAGGCTTTTTAGGTTAATTTGCATAACGGGGCATCCGTCTCTCTGTATTTTGACTGAAACCCTGTTGGATGGCATTGCTACCGCAAGTCCAGCAAATTTCATTCTGTTTAACATTAGGCTCAAAAGGAACAAACCAACAGACAAACACACAATGGAAACATGCAGTGGCGTTGTGCTTAATGCGTGGGTATAAATGCGCACACAGAAGAGGCCAAGCACATCACTTAATTTAATGCGGGCACAGGTCTGTACCAAGAGTCTGAAACATTGTAAACAAGCCTTAAGCAAGGAGGAAATGTAGAGGGGAAACAAAGCTGAGAAAAATGAGCAGGAAATGGGCAAGATGACTCATCTATACTTGAACGTCTGACCTGTCAGTTGGTCGTCGCCTGCGGCAGGGGCGATGCGAATGTAAGGTGTTGTAAGCTGAGTCACGATTATCGCAGCTATGGCAAAGGAAGATTCCCAGGTCAGCATGCATGAGGGAAGAAAAAGCCAGACTGAAGCTAGGCTAGCAAGGAGAATCTCGATCAGTATATCACATCGTCTCAACTTTGTTCCAACAACAACAAAAAGAGAAGAAAAGAAAAAAGAAAAAAAAAAGAACATAGCAAAGTGTTGAATTTTTGGAATTCTTTTCCCTTAAACAGGCTTTCGTCAGGCAGTTTGAGTTCTAACTATGACCCAATTGCAAGCTTTGGCTGAGATTTGGGGTAGATTAACCAAAGGGGGAAAAAAATAAAAAAATAAAAACAAAACACAAGTCCTAAATAAGGCTCTAGACTGAAGAGTGTTTCCGACTGCTATTGAGCATAGTGTCTGAATGATTCGTTGCTAATTCTGACGATCCCGACTTTAGGCTTTTAAAATTTATCAGGTTGCTTAAAATTCTGCTGCTGAAGTCACAATATTTTCTCTTCTTGCTAAAATCACCTTTGTGGAGCACATTATCTTCTTTTCCTAAAAATATTTTTTTAGGTAGAAAAATTTCTCTGATAACTAAATTTCACGGAGAACATTTCCATTTAGGAAACTGATTTTGTCACATGAAGGGACTGAATAAAAAAATGCATCTCAAAGCATCGGTTCAAGAAAGGAAAATGAGTAATCGCCTTGCTGTCGTTGTCAGGGACCACATGTGACCCAAGACATGATTAAGAGTCTTGAAGCAGACCAGTCGGGGTTCTTGGGTTTGCCTGTACAGCTCAGCGGTTGTGTTTAAATGGTTAACATTTATGACACACAGATATTGGGGGAAAAAATAGAAAATTAAAACGTCAGTTCTAACATGATACAGCTGGAAAACGATGCAAAGAAAAAATATTGGAAAATTAAGGACAGGCTTACATGAAAGATTACTAATTTACATGGAACAGCCTGGGTGCTATTAGAAATGTGGCAGCGAGTAAGGAAAATAGATCATCTACCATCTGCACACAATTAAACCCAAAACTGCTGCTGCATAATATTTTGAAACATCCCTCTGCACCATTCAGACGGTGCTGCTCCTTATAACTAACAACTGTAGCGACTGGGTTCAAAAGTGGGATAATTGTCTTTCACACATTGTTAATGAAAACTTTCTCGTCTTGCTAAGTGAGATGAATAAACTTCTGGTTGGGTCAGGAGATGGGAGGACTCCTGAGGTACTACAGAGATAATTTTCTTGATAGGGCATAGTATGCAATTTTGCATACTGATACAATCAATTGCAAACAGTAAAATGGGATCCCTAATACCGGTTACACAAAGTTGTACCAAGTTTATACATGTAACATTTGCTTGGTCATTGACTGTTGTTGTTCAACCAACATTCCTGTGAGGTTTTCTATTACATTCAGGAAAATGTGACCTACTCTGCTTTCAAGAACAATTATAGTGTCTTATCAAAAACAGAGCATCTACCCAATACTGGAAAAGGTGAACAATATGAATAAAAAGTTACTTGAAAATGGCTACGTGGGGCAGCCATGTATGTATTCACAACTAAAGGAAGGGCAAATTGCAACTGGAGGCTCAAAACCCCCCAGAGAAAAGGTATCATTATAGGTGTCAAGAAGGATTTCTATATGATCTCCATGTTCTGCCTTCTAAAGTATTTGGGACTATAATTTTTAGTTACCAGAAAGAAAAAAAAAAAAACTAGATTCTGTTACAAATTACCTTAAAAGAGGAGTCAGCTGGCCCATGGCCTCTTTTTGCAAATAAAGTCTTACTGGAACATAGTCAGCCTTAATTGCTTACATATCACCCTCAGCTGCTCTAACATAGCAACGGGAGAGCTGAGTAGTTGTGACAGAGACCATATGGCTCACGAGGTTAACATATTTAACCATCTGCCCTTTGCCTAAAAATTTGCTGCCCCCTGTCTTAAAATATCAATAAAAATGTATGATAAAACAGAATGCTGCTAAATTTGATAAGGTAAAGTCAGAAATCCCAACCCTCTGCTTTGAAGATAGTCTCTAATAGTTGCTGATAAATTTAGGATCTCCTTTAGGTCCAAAGGTATGAATGGAAGCGCAAAAGTGGACCAGACTTCCAAAGTATAATTTCAGTCCTGTGTGGTGGAATCTTCTGGAATGTGAGGAACCAATATTTACCAGACTCTTTGGCATGACTTTCATGCTCCTTGAAAAATGAGTTTGGATCAAATAATTTGGGAAACATAAGGTTGGACAAATTTTAAAAGGTTTTCTTTTCCTTGGTAACTTCTCAGGGGGCCTGGATGTACTCATGACATACATTGGGAAGACGACTTCAGATCAATCAAAGAAAATATTTTCTCTACAAAATGCTGAAAGACAAATGTAGATCATATCTATATTTCTATTTCTAAATCCATAACTAAATGATAGCAGATTAGCACAGATGAGTGGTCTTACTACATAATTTGTTTTCTTCTGTATTGAATATGAATAGATAAAAGGATTCTTAATTAGCTTTGCATGTCAACAGACATTCTTTTCAGCTCTTTTATTGGTGTGTTTTCATTCTGTAGCAGTGTGGCCTAGAAACGATGGTATTTCATTGAACAAAACAGTGAACAGGAAAACAGTCTAGAGAAACTTCTTCTCAAAGAGCCTAGTGATTAAAAAAAGAAATATTCAAATTTCTGAATCTATGTAGAAATTGTATCAGGACAATGGAAATCCTTCAAAGTTTTCTGAAGGTCTTCCAGCAAAGCATGTGCACATTGCAGTACAAACATAAGTTAAATAAAATACCGAGTTTAAATACAATAAAGCATTTTTTGCACAAAAAATTCACCTTGAAATATGACACTAGAGTAATGGTTTGTTTTCTTTTTCTTTTAGACTTATAGTCTGACTCCTATAATGCTTTTGGAAGGAATTTAGCATGTGTTCTCATGAGTTTTTTTTTTTTTTTTTCAAGTCCTAGTTATACTGTTGTTAGCCAAGTAATAGCAAAGAAAGAAAAAGAAGTACACACATATGATTCTAGTCCCCATACACTAAAAACAAAGAGACAAACAAAAAAACCCAAAACTTTTATGAACCCCAAATCCTTAAAAACCTAAAAGTGGCATATTTACATATTAGGAACTCTCACAGATTATACTACACCCAACATTTAGTAGGTGCCCACATACATTTTAAAATAAACATATACCAAGAAAGCCCCAAATGGCTATACTGTCACAGAGAAAGACAGCTGGTATCATGTTAGGGAAAATATTATTTTATGGAAGATTGATGCAAAGTATACAGTTTAAATTGATTATTTTATCAATTAGAATGGATATACCTCATTTAATATGAGACGTCCAATTTACCTACAAGACAGATTTTTATTTTTAAGTGTATCCTGTCGGTTTAGAATCGATAATCAACAAAATCTTCCAGAACTAGCATAAAGAGTTTTAACCCTACCACAAGGCAGTCATAAGGTATGCAAAAGTCAAAGAAAATACATACACTAACTGCTAAGGTACAGTTGGACCAAAGCGGTCTTGAAAAGAATCCCACTATAAAAATGTGAATTAAAAATCAAAATAAAACTAAGAGAATCGAAGTCTAGCTAAAAGCTCGTCTACTAACTTCACCATACAGATTGAAGGTAACATCCAAACATCAGGTATATTCTATTATTGTATGGTGTCTTTATCTTTTAACTTGAGACAGAATGTTCTATGATGAGTTTGCCTATAGCCAACAACAAAAAAAAAATAGAGTCACATACACCTATGAGGAATCTGGATGTTAAATCAAAGGGTACAGGAAAATATCGCAATCCCCCACATATATGGATATAGGTAAGAACACACCTTAGGGTTTTTCCTATGTTTAATTTTTATGAGGCTTTATATTTGAGATGATTAGTGTCAAAATATGCCTGTGGAATGTGATTAAAATAATCACAACATTAAATGTATAAATAGTATGAAATATATCTTCAAGAGACATACCCATACTTGAAATTACAAACTAGCTTCCTGTGAAAACAAATCCACCTCCATACTTTCTCTATAAAGATACTTGTCAACAGTTCTCTCATGAGAACATCGACATCTTTGTAAATTCAAAATGCTG